>NC_133493.1:13279021-13288912 GCF_025370935.1 Choristoneura fumiferana
GCGAAGCCGCGTGCAAAAGCTACTAGGTAATATTATTGCAATTTTCTGCCGTCAGAGTGCAGCACTAACAGAAAACCTTAAACAATTTATTGAGTATCTGAAATGCCATCATCATAATGTCAGCCGAAAGACCTCCACTGCTGGACATAGGCCTCCCCAAGGCTCTCCACTCTGACCGGTCTTGGCTTTCCGCATCCAACGCGACCCCGCAATCTTAACCAGGTCGTCGCTCCATCTTGTTGGAGGCCTACTAACAGCTCGTCTCCCGTTCCGCAGACGCCGTTCGAGAACCTTCTGACGAGCAATGTGCCCCGCCCACTGCCACTTCAGTTTCGCAATTCTTCGGGCTATGTCGGTAACCTTAGTTCTACTGCGGATATCATCATTTCCGTAATGCCATAATATAATATTAGCTCTATCGTTACTATCGATGTAAATATCATGTTATTAACCGACTTCAAATAATGTTTTTTTAATACTTTTTTGATATTTCTGTGAAAATAGTAGTTTAAAAGTATCAAAACCCATATATTTAGATTGGGCTAATTATTTGCTTTCATTTGATTTCCATATTGTTACAATACAATTTTTTTTTAATGCCTTCGCCATATTTTTTTTTCGCAGACGCCATATTAAAATATTATATACCCTATGTAACTACGACAGTTATGACGAATCCAATGATACCTCATATGTTACAATCCGTCCAGCCGTTTAGGCTGCAGCGGGGCCCAAAGAAATGGACATACCTACATACCCACATACATACATACCTACTTACATACATACATACTTACACATATTTACTTACATACATATATACATACGCTCGAAAAACATAACCCTCCTTCGGGTAATAAAACATTAAATTAAATCAAATTAAAAAACATCAAAAAACCCGACTGCCATAACTAGAAGGACCGGCAGATTGCTGATGGGACCTTTCGTGACATGCATACGTAACAATTTTTATTTTTTTATTATTGTTGCTGTCTTTTTAATGTCACGAATAAATGTTTTCTTCTTCTTTTTTCTTTCTTCTTTTAGAAGGAAGAAAATAAGTCTAGTGTCTGGAACTCTGTAAGTAGCTAATTTAAAGTTCAACAGTCGGGCTCGGGACCCATTACTAAGAGTTTTTGAGCGCCACGATTTAAATGGGTCCGACTGTTTGAACTTTAATTAGCTACTTAAGGAGGACTACAGACTACAGGAGGGATTGAAACCCATAGTATGCAGGTGAGGTAAAGAGTATTGTGTTCCACTCCTGCTGGCTCGTGCTGAGCTAGTAGGTATTAGGTACAGCCACCAGCACCAATATCTGACGCAACAAGCGTGCATAAATATCTGATACGACTCTATTTCTAGGGCCGGAAGGACGTGTCAGATATTTTTGTACGCTCCGCTGTGGCAGATATTAATACTGGTGACTGTACCTACCTAGAAAAATGTTATCAAGGGTTTTGTAGTCGGTTCCATTTTTTGTTATTTTTTTTTAGTCGGTTTTACTTTTTGTTATTTTTTTTATTTATTTTTACAAGCTTTTATTTAGTTTCACCTGTCCCGTTGTCTGTCTGTCTGTCTATCTGAAGTCAAATCTTGCAAGTTAAATTTGACCAATTTCCAGTAGTCATATTAACTTGAAATTTGGAACACTTATGTAAATCGCGTGATAATACAATAATCTAGGAGTAACATCCTGGTAGTCCAGCCAGGATCGTCTCCGAACTCTTCAACGGTAAATAGCATAGACTTTAAATTTGGTATGCAAATGTAGTTTGGCTGACAATGCAGGTACAGTCAACAAAAAGTACAGTCGGTAAAAAAAACTTGTCGAAAATACAAACTGAGACATGGATGCACAGAAAAACCAGAAAAAGAGACCAGCGCTGGGAATCGAACCCAGGTCCTCAGCAATCCGTGCTGCGTGCTTTAACCCCTACACCACCGCTGGACAGGAATTTAGACACGAATTTTTCCTACGCATACATATCTCAGGTTGCTTATTTCTACTACGCTACTTATGCAGCAGCACTAGCGACATCTATGTTTTTCGCTCTCAACGAGAGACGTCACATTCTATCGGAACCAACCGCTCACCCAGACAAGAGGTCGCTACTAAGCAATCAAATTATGATTGGTTATTTGGAGTCCTTTTTGTATTTTTTATTTCAACTCCAAATTTGTTACTTTTACGGGTATCCGTGAAACCATATCGAAAATACAAACTGAGACATGGATGCACAGAAAAACCAGAAAAAGAGACCAGCGCTGGGAATCGAACCCAGGTCCTCAGCAATCCGTGCTGCGTGCTTTAACCCCTACAACCGCTGGACAGGAATTAGACACGAATTTTTCCTACGCATACATATCTCAGGTTGCTTATTTCTACTACGCTACTTATGCAGCAGCACTAGCGACATCTATGTTTTCGCTCTCAACGAGAGACGTCACATTCTATCGGACAACCGCTCACCCAGACAGAGATGTCGCTACTAAGCAATCAAATTATGATTGGTTATTTGGAGTCTTTTTTTTTTTTATTTCAAACTCCAAATTGTTACTTTTACGGGTATCCCGTGAAACCATATCGAAAATACAAACTGAGACATGGATGCACAGAAAAACCAGAAAAGAGACCAGCGCTGGGAATCGAACCCAGGTCCTCAGCAATCCGTGCTGCGTGCTTTAACCCCTACACCACCGCTGGAGAGGATTTAGACACGAATTTTCCTACGCATACATATCTCAGGTTGCTTATTTCTACTACGCTACTTATGCAGCAGCACTAGCGACATCTATGTTTTCGCTCTCAACGAGAGACGTCACATTCTATCGGAACCAACCGCTCACCCAGACAAGAGATGTCGCTACTAAGCAATCAAATTTGATTGGTTGTTTGGAGTCTTTTTGTATTTTTTATTTCAACTCCAAATTTGTTACTTTTACGGGTATCCCGTGAAACCATATCGAAAATACAAACTGAGACATGGATGCACAGAAAAACCAGAAAAAGAGACCAGCGCTGGGAATCGAACCCAGGTCCTCAGCAATCCGTGCTGCGTGCTTTAACCCCTACAACCGCTGGACAGGAATTTAGACACGAATTTTTCCTACGCATACATATCTCAGGTTGCTTATTTCTACTACGCTACTTATGCAGCAGCACTAGCGACATCTATGTGTCTATGGTGGTGTAGAGGTTAAAGCACGCAGCACGGATTGCTGGGTTCGATTCCCAGCGCTGGTCTCTTTTTCTGGTTTTTCTGTGCATCCATGTCTCAGTTTGTATTTTCGATATGGTTTCACGGATACCCGTAAAAGTAACAAATTTGGAGTTGAAATAAAAAATACAAAAAGACTCCAATAACCAATCATAATTTGATTGCTTAGTAGCGACATCTCTGTCTGGGTGAGCGGTTGGTTCCGATAGAATGTGACGTCTCTCGTTGAGAGCGAAAAACATAGATGTCGCTAGTGCTGCTGCATAAGTAGCGTAGTAGAAATAAGCAACCTGAGATATGTATGCGTAGGAAAAATTCGTGTCTAAATTCCTGTCCAGCGGTGTGTAGGGGTTAAAGCACGCAGCACGGATTGCTGAGGACCTGGGTTCGATTCCCAGCGCTGGTCTCTTTTTCTGGTTTTCTGTGCATCCATGTCTCAGTTTGTATTTTCGATATGGTTTCACGGGATACCCGTAAAAGTAACAAATTTGGAGTTGAAATAAAAAATACAAAAAGACTCCAAATAACCAATCATAAATTTGATTGCTTAGTAGCGACATCTCTTGTCTGGTGAGCGGTTGGTTCCGATAGAATGTGACGTCTCTCGTTGAGAGCGAAAAACATAGATGTCGCTAGTGCTGCTGCATAAGTAGCGTAGTAGAAATAAGCAACCTGAGATATGTATGCGTAGGAAAAATTCGTGTCTAAATTCCTGTCCAGCGGTGGTGTAGGGGTTAAAGCACGCAGCACGGATTGCTGAGGACCTGGGTTCGATTCCCAGCGCTGGTCTCTTTTTCTGGTTTTTCTGTGCATCCATGTCTCAGTTTGTATTTTCGATATGGTTTCACGGGATACCCGTAAAAGTAACAAATTTGGAGTTGAAATAAAAATACAAAAAGACTCCAAATAACCAATCATAAAAAAACTTTTATTAAAAATTAAATTTTTATGGTTAGGTTTTGTTACTAATAAACATATCAGGTTTTTAAAAAGCACTAATACTCTTTGGTCATGATCTGTCATGGCGAAAAATATAAAGAGAACTGACGTTATCATGGTTTTTTTTTAATATAAGGGAGGGAAACGAGCATGCGGGTCAGCTGATGGGAAGCAATCACCGCCGCCCATGGACACCTGTCAACACGAGAGATATCACAGGTGCGTTGCCGGCCCTTTGAGAGACTTATAGGCTCGGTTTTAGGGTTCTGTAGCCAAAATAGCAAAAACGGAACCCTTATTAATGTCGCCATGTCTGTCCGTCTGTCCGTCCGCGGCTTTGCTCAGGGACTATCAATGCTAGAAAGCTGTAATTTTGCACGAATATATAAGTATGTAAACTATGCCGACAAAATGGTACATAAAAAAATAAAAAAAAATTTTTTAGAGTACCTCCCATAGACGTAAACAGGGGGTGGTTTTTTTCTCATCCAACCTTGTAGTGTGGGGTATCGTTGGATAGGTCTTTTAAAACGATTAGGGGGTTGCTAAAACGATTTTGCGACTCAGTGATTTATTTTTAAAATATTTAACTTTAAAGTGTAAATTTTCATTAAAATTTAGCACCCCAGACCCCTCTACCCCGCACCCTCTAAAATCTGAACCATTGGGGGAAGAAATTGAAAAAATTCAGGATGGTAGTAAACTGTATATCAAACTTGCAAGGAAAACTATAATGGTTAAGTTTTCATTAGAATTATTTGTAGTTTAGGAGTAAATAGCAGCCTAAGGTATAAAATATACCTGAACTTGAAATATTCTGTACAAAATACGAAATTCTTAAAAAAATATTACTTAATTTTTTCGTAATGGCTACGGAGCCCTATTTCGGGCGTTTCCGACACGCTCTTGGCCGTTTTTTTTTAAATATAATGTAGCCTATGTCACTCGGAGATAATGTAGCTTCCCACCGGTAAAAGATTTTTTTTATCGGTCCAGTAGTTTCGGAGCCTATTCAATACAAACAAACAAACAATCAAATCTTTCCACATTATAATATTAGTATAGATTAGTATTAGTATAGATATAGATAATCATACTTACTCTGCTCGACCACCGACAACGCCCAGTCCATGATCTGTTTGAAAAGATAACACATGTGATTAATACTCGTAAGTCCACATTTCTGTCGTTTGACAATATTGCAATTAGATAGTAAGTACCTGGGCAACCGAGCTTTGCTCGGGCTAAAACTCGATAATGAGCGTTTGCCCAGAGCCAAGCTAGATCGATTTTCCATCCCCGAAAACCCGTACGCACCAAATTTCATCGAAATCGTTGGAGCTGTTTCCGAGATCCCGAAATATATTTATATAATATACCGCGTGGAAAAATAAGTCGGGCCCTGGAGGGAAACTACCTTAAATACTTAAGTTGGCTCATTTTGCTTAAAGGAGAAATTTCTTTATTTTAAAAAAGTTTTTCTTTTTAAAAATAAAGGAATGTCTTCTTTAAGTAAAAAAATGAGCCAACTAAACCCTAAAATGCATGTAATTTTTTTTAAAGAAAAAATTATATGTTATATTAAGTGGAGTTTACTTCCAGGAAACAAGAATAAAAAAAGACATAATTACAATTTTATTAAAAAAAGTTTTTTTTAATCCTGTTCCCGTTAAGGACCTACATTCATTATGCTGTAGAGGTTTCTTCCACATCATCTTAAAATATGTAAAAATGTAATGAACTGCGATCAAAACAAATATAATCGTTCCGACAGGTCATACTAAATTAATCCTTGTGTTTATGACATTTAAAGACTAACATAAATGCAAACATTCTTCACTTATTTGGTATTCGCAATAAGAACGTCAATGCATGGAGTACCGAATCGGGAACGTTTGAAAAAACTTATTCAACGTTATGAAAATAGCGTAAATTATAAAATGACACTTACATATTGATAAAGCACAGTTTCTAAAACACTATATTAATTTTTTCAAGGTGCTTCATCTAGTAATTATTTTTATCACCATCCGTATGTTGACAAAAACAAAATTTAGCATCGACTCCCGATATTTGATTGGATTACTCGGTCAGTAGCACTAAAACGATAACTAGCGACAATGCACCGAACTACGTAGTAGCCCAGTGTGGTTTGTATTCTGAAATGTATAACAGATATCGCTTTCTACCTCATTCTTAGAATAATTCGTAGATATATTGGATGTGCCTGATCGGGAACTGGATGCATTGTAGGGATAAGGATTTAAGGTAGTTTCTCTCCACACTGTATACATAATATATACAAGAATTGCTAGTTTAAAGGTATTAGATAGATAGATAGATTATTATTCAGCTGACCTCTTATGAATGTGGCGTGGGACTGGACATGTGTAAAGGTGGTATAAGAGTTGACGTTGCAAGCGTGTTCACTAATCGGCGCCGTAGACACCACGCCGCGCAGGTAGTAGCGCCTGATGCCTCGCTCCACACTGGGGAATACCAGCCCCCCGCCACTGTCGCCTTGACACACAGTTGTACCTGTGACACCAATAATATCGCATTAAAAACACAAAAACGTAAAAATAAAATCTAAATCCAAGAAAATGACATTAAGTATAAAGAGATTTACATTATATGTATAAAGAGGGTAGGTTATTAACAATATAATATTGTAAGATGAAGGTAGTTAATAAACGGATCTCTAAGCGGATCGAAAGTAACACGTACGTATTTTATTTAGCGGTGTTGGTGATAAGATGGCGTGCGGGTTAATCTGGACAAAATACGGCCTATTGTAGACATGCCGCATCCCAATAATGTAACCGAATTAAAATCATTTTTGGGGATGATTAATTTTTATGGGAATTTTATTAAAAACTTGTCATAATTTTTGGTCCCACTCTACGAGCTACTTACTCGTACAACAGGCAGGATTTTTTGTTGGAATAAGAAACATAATGATCCGTTTATACAAGTCAAAAGTTAGTATGTAGTGCGGACGTGTTAGTCCACTACGACATGTCTCAGCCCACGGTGCTGACGTGCGATGTTCGCGCGCACGGGCTGGGCGCCGTGCTGGCAGCGCGCGCCCGGCCGAGCCGAGCGCGTCCTCGCGCGCGCTCACCCCGCCGGAAAAGCACTATAGTCAAATCCATAAGGAGGCGTTAGCGATCATATTTGCTATAGATGAATTTATACGGGGAAATACTTGCACGGGAGACAATTTACATTACGTACTGATCATAAGCTTTTAGTCAGCATATTTGGTGTAATACGGGAATACCAATTACGGCGGCGAGCCGTTTGCAGACATGGGCTATTAACCTTTGGGCGTATAATTTTACAATAGAGTACGTTAGAACGGACAAAAATACTGCGGATGGACTATCGAGATTAATAAAAATGCATAAAGAGGAAGTAACGAACAGTCCCTGTACCCTCTTGTTCTGAGAGGAGGCCTGTGCCCAGCAGTGGGACGTATATAGGCTGGGATGATGATGATGAACGAACAGTCTCGAAGAATTACCAGAACAGACTAAGTATATTTACATTTCGCGACGGAAGCGTTGCTGCTAGATTACAAGATTTTAAAGAACCAGACAGCCGCGGATCCCATATTAAGCCGCGTCATGAGTTATTTAGTAGACGGCTGGCCGTCTAACACTAACATCGATATCAGGGAATTAAAACCATAATCACAGCCGGCGAAATGATTATACACCGAGTTAGGTTGTATGCTCTGGGGTCACAGAGTAGTGGTGCCGGCAACAACTGCTAATGCTGTCGTTTCCGTTTTGCGCGCGATGTGGGCGGGCTTCAGTCTTCCGAGACAGGTCGTGAGCGACAATGGGCCTCATTTTATCAGTGTGGAGTTTGACCGTTTTTTAACAAGCAATGGTGTGGAACACATTTTCTCAGCTCCTTGTCACCCCGCTTCGAATGGGGCAGCTAAATTTGTAAGCGCGTTATAAAAAGAATCGTTTTAACGATAAGCCGCCTATTGCTTACTTGTAATTTTTTATCTGTGTATCTGTTTTCTGTATCGCCACATTTTCTGGTCTACAATAAAGATCTTTGTATTGTATTGTATAGTTTAAAAACTTTAACAGAAGCTAGACGTAGATACGGCCCTCAATAGATATCTCCTAACGTATATAGGACCACTGAGCACTACACCACTGGGGAGAGCCTAGCTGCAATATTGCAAGGTCGTCAGTTACGTATGCGCTTGGATAAATTAAAACCCGAGCGATCCGCTCGACTCAACGAAAATCAGTCGCGCGCGCAGGCGGGGGCCGGGGGAGCGCGGGGCGCGGCGCGCGCTGGACGCGGTTTGGTACCGGGACTACAGCGCGCAAGACAAGTGACTCGCTGGTAGGGTCGTTGAGAAGCTAGGTCGTACTGATTACAGACTAGGGTCTCCTTGTGGAACCGAGGTACATAGGAACGTCCATCAATTGAAATGTAGGATAACCGAAACCTTCGTTAGTACACTACACCGACTGTAGCCGACCGAAGCATTCCGCAGTTCGGTGATTATACCGGAAGAGGAGGCACCCGAGCCGAGTGGCGTGGAGAGCAGTGGCTCGATGCCGCCGGGGCTCACGGCCGGGGCCGGCAGGCGCAATGTATTTAGTTATTAGTAATTAAGAGAACATACGCAAATATCATGAAAAAGAACGATTACTAACGAAATACCCACACATTTATCTAACTATGTACCTATCAGGTTCGTAGATATGATTTATATAATCTAAACTAGCTTTGCCCGCAGCTTCGCTCGCGTGAATTTGGAGTAACATACATTTACTTTCTGCGATCCTTTTTCGTGTTTTGATTAATTTTCGCAGGATTACGTGGAAATAAAAATACGGACAGATTTTCTTTTAGACAGATGGTGCAAATTTTGTATACAAAAATCAACCTACATACGTAATTAATTAATGATTCTTACCAGCTTTGAAACCCTGCTTCGCTGATTCAGGGTTGAAATTTTAGAAAACGTTAAAGTACTACGCGTTTCTTTTGCCCGCGACTTAATTCATACACCACATTTTTGCAGGTGGCAGGACCTTGTGCAAGGTCCGCCCGAATTGTTACCACCATCTTGCTCGCTAATCCTGCCGTAAAGCAGCAGTGCTTGCACTGTTGTGTTTCGGCGTGGAGAGTAAGAGCCGGTGTAATTACTGGCACTTGAGGCATCTCATCTTAGGCTCTAGGTTGGCAACGCATCTGCCGCCCCTGGTGTTGCAGATGTTTATGGCGGTGGTGATTTCTTTACCATCAGGAGACCCACTTGCTCGTTTGCCATCCAGTCAAATAAATAAACAATATATAGATTATATCCCGAGAAATTTAAAGTAGTGCACCCTAGTGCACTCTGCATTACTTTAGGTCCATCTATGCCAAATTTCACACCGTAGCATGCTGAACGGTGTGTTGCCTGAAAAATGAGCTCTGGTTGAATTCGAAACGCGTCAGTGTAAAGTGGTGGTGGTGATAGAGATGGATTTGTGTGTTCTTACAGTGTGGAGGTGGAGGAACTGCATGAACACACATTGCATGGGCACAAAAAGTAGCTATCATAAAGGTCGCGGGTGGGCAAAGTAATTGTGTCAGCTCGTTGAACGTACATGTAAAATTTCAAATCAAGCATGCCAAATTTGAAGTCTTTAATATTTATAATTACGGAGTTAGGGCCACTTTGAAGCGAAAATATAAATCCCATTTT
>NC_133493.1:13290834-13370368 GCF_025370935.1 Choristoneura fumiferana
CACCAGGCTGATCTCATGAACCGTGATAGCTAGACAGTTGAAATTTTCACATATAATGTATTTCTGTTGCCGCTATAACAACTAATACTAAAAACCATGAGCCATGTCGATAGGGCTCTATGATGGCGTACATTAATACTAAGGGAAAATCAAAAGACTCCATTACTCTTTTCAAAGATGACATGGGCCAATGATTATTTTTTTAAAAGTCGTTGAACTAATGTCGTTCAGTTTTGACGACTAAGATCTATGTTTTAGTTATTTTCTACTGTTAAAGGCCCCACCCGATAGGTGGAGATGCTGGGATGAGATAAAACATGCATAGTAGCGGTTGATGCACCAAAGAATAACGTCAATTTACAATTTAAACTTGGAACGGTGAGGCGTATCGCGTCATCGGCTCATTACGGCGCGGGCGGCGGTAATGACAGCTCGATTAAAATGTGACAATTTATAGTAACCGACAACCGACACGACTTTGACAGGGTTTAAAAATAACATAGGATGTGGCTATGTGTTTACAGTCAATCCGTTTAATTCCTGCAACACCACAGAACATACTTACAGTACTTAAGTGATATCTATATAAATAACTATATTATAATAAAAAATTAATCGTTACAATGTGTTGCTAAGTACAAAATTCGGGAACGGCTGGTTCTATTTCGCTAATTCTTTTTTGTTGTGTTTGTTATTGTCACGAGAAGGTTTTATGGAATACAGAGAAACTATAAGGGTTCCGTTTTTGCCATTTTGGCTCCAGAACCCCAAAAACACAGACTTACAAACTTTGGCATTTATAATATCAGTGGAATATACTGTAAGAGATTTCCTACATTACTATTGTTAGCTTGTAAATTATTAAAATTGTAATACTCGTAGAATTGAAACTTATTTTATCGAAATAAAAATATTTTGGGTGTATGGGGGTCCATATAACATCCTTCGGGCTCCAAGCCAACCTCACCTGCTCGCGGTGCACCCTGCTAAACAACGAACGAGGCTCTGGCGAACCACCCACCAACCCGCACTGGACCAGCGTGGTGGGTTTATGGTCCAAACCCCCCTTATTGCACATGAAATGCACAATTCCCCGTCTCGGCCCCGAGTGCCCGGCCGCTCCAGCGACCCCGGCTTTGACGGAAGCCGGACCAGTCCTGGAGTAAGGGGTGCTAAGAATCCCCGGGCGAATACGATCCCCCGTCAAACGACTACGCTTACCAAAATGGACACCGATACCATCCACATTCTCACCTACAATGTTCGAACTTTGATGAAGGAGGAGCGTCTCGTTGAACTAGAACACGCTCTTAGTGAAATCAAGTGGGACATTGTGGGACTATCAGAAGTGCGCAGAGAGGGCGAACAAACGATTGAGAGAGGCAATTCTATAATCTATCATTATGGAACGATTGGTGGACTGTACGGTGTAGGTTTCCTTGTGAAGAAGAAATGGAAAAATAACATTTTGGAGTTCCGAGGTTACTCTGATAGAGTAGCTGTGCTAAAGTTATCTATTTCGGATAAGCACACCTTAACCCTTGTCCAAACTTATGCCCCAACTTCTACACACAGCGATGACGAGTTAGAGGAATATTATGACCTCCTCAACAAGGCATGCGAAGAAAACCGAGGAACATGGACCATGGTACTCGGTGACTTCAATGCGAAAGTAGGCTCGAAAGTAGCATCAGATAATGACGACATACTTGGACCACATGGCTTAGGTGCTAGGAACGAACGTGGTGGCCGCCTTGTTCAGTTTGCTTTCGGGCAGAGCATGAGTATTAGTAATACCTTCTTTCTCAAAAAATCTCAGCGCCGTTGGACTTGGGTCTCACCAGCAGGAAACGCAAAAAACGAAATAGATTACATTCTTTGTTCAAATCGACATATAGTAAAAGATGTATCCACATTGAATAAAATTAAATTTTCTTCTGACCATAGACCACTACGAGCAAAAATTCAGTTCAATATAAAAATTCATCGTAAGAAATTATTTCAAAAACAAATTAAATTCTTAAACCGTGACACTTTAATATCAAATAGCGATCATTTTAACCTAGCCTTGAAAAACAGTTTTAGCCTTCTTTATAGAGATGCAGACGACGTGCAGACCCAATACGGTAGTATTATCCACAGCATCAAGACTGCAAGCAATACTATCAAGCAAAGTAGGAAAAACAACAATAAACTTAGTAGCGAAACCATGGAATTAATAAAAGATAGAGAACGTAGCAAGAATGATTTAGAACACCACAGGATTTTGGATAAACAAGTAAAACGTAGAATCAGGCAAGACATTAGAAACTTTAACACTAAAATTATTGAAATAGCATTAAGTACACACGCCTCTCTTAGAACAGCTAAGGAGGGAATTCGCAACGGGAAAACGTGGATTACAAGCTTACGTGACACGGACGGGAATAAACACAATAGCAGGGATAAAATTACGGAAATATGTACCAAATACTATAAAACTTTATATTCTTCAGGCTCTCTACATTCAACATCAACTCAGAATTATTCTTGCCCGGATACCATTCCTCCTATAACAGAGTACGAGGTCATCTCTGCTCTAAAGACCATGAAATATCAAAAAAGTCCTGGGGAGGATGGTATTACAACAGAAGCTCTTAAAGCTGGGAAAGCTACTTTGCTACCCCATCTCACAAGTTTATTCAATAATATTCTATTTACCGGCCAATTTCCACAGAACCTTTGCCATTCTAGTATAATTTTGTTGCACAAAAAGGGCGATAAAGCTGACATAGATAATTACAGACCAATTAGCTTAACTTCCCACATATATAAATTATTTATTAAAATTATTGAAAACAGAATTGCACCACTGCTGGACCAACATCAACCCCCGGAACAAGCTGGTTTTCGTCCCAGCTTTTCGACCACCGATCATTTACACACCCTGAACCAAGTTATTGAAAAGTACAATGAGTTCAACAAGCCGCTATATCTGGCCTTCGTGGACTATCACAAGGCATTTGATAGTGTTCACCATCCAGCCATTCTTTCAGCCTTACGTAGTCAAGGTATAAACAACACCTATGTCGAACTCATTGCTACTATATATAATATCAGTACAGCAAACGTCAAGTTGCATGCTCCAGGCCCTACTTTTGATATTGAGAAAGGCGTGAAACAGGGGGACCCGCTATCTCCTAAATTGTTCACCAGTTGCCTCGAGGAAATATTTAAAAAGCTAGCGGTCTCTTGGGAAAATACAATGGGTATCGATGTCGGAGGCAAAAGACTATCAAACCTGCGCTTCGCCGACGACATCGTTTTCCCAAACACCACAACAGCTACAGCAAATGCTCCAAGATCTGAGCACGGCGAGCCTTGAGGTTGGACTCACAATGAACAGAGCGAAAACACAGGTAATGACCAACAGCGTGAAACGTAGAGTTACGGTAGATGGGCAAGATATTCACTACGTCGACGAGTATATTTACTTGGGTCAGATAGCATCCTTCGAGAACAGGCAGTCAAGAGAAATCGATAGGCGTATCGATAATGCCTGGAAGAGCTTCTGGTCCATGAAGACGCTAATGAAGGGCAAACTTCCTCTGTCACTTAAGCGTAAACTCGTCGACATGTGTATTCTTCCCATTTTAACCTACGGCGCACAGACTTGGTCATTGACTGAAGCTCAAAAGTCCAGGCTCAAGGTTTGCCAACGAGCAATGGAGCGCAGTATTCTGGGTGTTCGAAGAACTGATCGAATCAGAAACACGATACTGCGCTCTAAAACTCGTATCACAGATGTGGGTGTCAAGACCGCCAAGCTGAAGTGGGACTGGCCGGACATGTCTGCCGCATGCACCCGGACCGATGGGCACGAATCGCAACCGAATGGGATCCGAGGGATGGGTATAGGAGCAGAGGCAGACCCAAGAGGAGATGGCGGGACGACCTGAGCGCTTTTCAGCTCGATTGGCAGGTGCATGCCCAGGACAGGGAAGAGTGGCGGAGAAAAGGGGAGGCCTTTGCCCAGCAGTGGGACATAATACAGGCTACATAAAAAAAAAAAAAAAAAAAAAAAAAAAAAGAAATATTTCAACCTACAATGTAAAGGTCCGTATAAAGACGCACTTATTCTACACGATCAATTTGCCGATATATCTCGTCTTAATAACCACCACTTTAAGCAAAAAGAACACCTCAAAGTGTTGGCGATCGAGTCTTGTGAGAAAAATTATATGTAAGGATGCGTAATCATGTAATCAGGCTTTTGATTTATTTTAAAAGGCGATTAAACAGTTTAAAATCAATTAAGAAAGGGAGACTTTTACAAATTTTATGATTTTAAATTCGTGTTTTGTTTCACGTAGATACCTTCAGCCAAATAAGTGGTCTACCAATTTTTAAACATGTTCCTATCAAATGAATATGTCGCTAAAATCGAACTTTCAAGTTGACAGACACGTCTATTAGCATTATAGTTTTATGACATGCAAACGATTATCAACTTTAGGGTGGTAGACCACATTTGGCTGATGGTACCTTAATTTTAGAGAAGCTCGATATTAAATTTCGGCACAGTTCATGGCGCATGCAATAACACATGGTAGTTGTGCAGGTGGTAGGTAGTACCTTGTGCAAAGTCCGCCCGGATTGCTACCACCATCTTGCTCGCTAATCCTGCCGTGAAGCAGCAGTGCTTGCACTGTTGTGTTTCGGCATGGAGAGTAAGACAGCCAGTGAAATTACTAGCACTTGAGGTATCCCATCTTAGGCCTCTAGGTTGGCAACGCATCTGCAAACCGCTGGTGTTGCAGCTGGCTATGGGCGGTGGTGATCTCTTACCATCAGGAGACCCACTTGCTCGTTTGCCAATTTTGCTATCTAATCGAATAAAAAAAATACCTATCCTCGCACAGCACCGCTCTGGTGGAAACAGCTGAGCGGAGCGACGCGAGGTAAATGAAGCGTTCCTATTGGTGCATGAAAAACACATTCCTGGGTTAAAACGCAGACTAAATGTTATTTTATAAATATTTTCTACAAAATCGCCATACGTCAAATCTTTTTCTAAAAGATGTATTTAAGAAGTCTTTATAAAAACGGGTTAAAGCAATATCCAAGGTTTATGAGCGAATTTAAACAAAGTTATTATCTGCCGACATCTGGGAGTCCAAGAGTGGACTTCCGCGTTTGATGGTGTCCAAGTCACAAGCGATTGCAGGTCACCGTCCCGCTGACGCTTATGTTAGTACCTATTTAATACGAGAGTGAGAGGGATGGAACGTTACGAACTGCGAATTTACATTAGATTTCGACAACATTAGACATTAGCAAAAAACAGCATAAAAATCACGTTTTCTCAAACATGCTCGGAAATGTATGCGTTAATGTCACGAAATGGAGACATGAAGTTTCTCATTTATGGCTCCCTACCCTACCACCTCCCTACATAACTTCTTGGCCTAGGCCATGAAGTATGTATGAAAATACATTATTGTCCGCTGCTCTAACTTTTTAATTTTGCTTACTAACATTAAACTGACAAAGGAAAAATTACGAACAGCCACCACCACTACTCTGTAAGCATTTACGATACTGCGATGCGATGCGATGCGATGCGATGCGATGCGATGCGATGCGATACGATGCGATGCGAAGCGATGCTATGCGAAGCGATGCGATGCGATGCGATGCGATGCGAAGCGATGCGATGCGAAGCGATGCGAAGCGATGCGAAGCGATGCGAAGCGATGCGAAGCGATGCGAAGCGATGCGAAGCGATGCGAAGCGATGCGAAGCGATGCGAAGCGATGCGAAGCGATGCGAAGCGATGCGAAGCGATGCGATGCGATGCGATGGATGGATGGATGGATGGATGGATGAAATATTTCCTCACATTGTTTGAGAAAAGCACTATACAAGCCTCGGCCAGAACAGGGATTGCTGGACTCGTTTTATCCGGCCTCGTCTACCCCGAACTCGTCCATCAATCCCTTACTTCATGGCCTCTGCAGTAATGTACTATTGTGGTACGGGAGCCACCCTAAAATATTTATTTTATTCTGTTTTAAGTATTTTTTGTTATAGCGGCAGTAGTAATACATCATCTGTGAAAATTTCAACTGTCTAACTAGAACGGTTCATGTGATACAGCCTGGTGACACACAGACATACGGACAGTGGAGTCTTAAAATAGGGTCCCGTTTTTACCCTTTGGGTACGGAACCCTAAACATACAGATTAACTAGCTGTTACCCACGACTTCATCCACGTTGAATTCGTTTATCGCTATTTCGCGGGAACTATGAAATCGGGGAAAAACTATCCTATGTCCTTTCCCGGGATTAAAACTATCTATAAAATGACCTGGGGCTATTGTAGCTGGGTGGATATTGTATCTGAGCCGTCTGCTAGTGTCCTTACGACGCTATGTTCATCTCGGCCATTTTACGTTGTGTTCACCAGAAGACCGTCTTCACACCACACGCCATTAGACGGCTCAGATACAATATCCCCCCAGCTAAAATAGCCCCGGCTAGCCTCATACCGAATTTCATCGAAATTCGTTCTGCAGTTTAGATGTGAAGAGGTAATAAACAAACAAACAGACTTACAAACTTTCGCATTTATTATATTAGTGGTATCTACTGAAATTCTTTACGGAAGCTGCGAGAATGTGTTTATTTTTTTAAAACTCTTGTCGCCTGTCCCATGCACCACATACGGTGCATTCTTGCCCAATGCACACATCATAGGGCCCCCATAAAACCCATTTTAATTAACGTTATGGTCCAGACTGAATAGCTCGTAAACGTTTCAATGCAAACATTTGGACTATGAACAATAATTCACTATTGACTTCCGTAAACTGATTCCGTTGATTATAAATGAGTATGTTGATATAAAAAAATACATTTTAATACAAGTTTTTTTGCTGTTTAATAAACACCTAAAATTGCTAAAAGTGGCTCCGAAGCGGTAACGCTTCGTGTGCTCTGCCTACCCCATTTGGTCATACTTACAGGCGCGATGTTTGTTTTGTTTTTTTGCTGGTTTTACTTGCAATTTACATGATATACAATTACTAAGTAACTGTACACGTGACTTTTTCAGAATTGAAATTACAAATTATATTTTCCATTAACTTCTCGGTGAAAACGAGGTATGGAAGGGCGAAAAGTAAAAAGTAAAGTTTAACTTTAAAAGTTTCAAGGTGCTTTTCTCCAATAATGCGAGGAAATAAAGCAAAATTGTTAAAATATTAAATGAAATACTTGAACACGGTTTTTAAAATTTTGCCCTGATACTTGTGTTTTTATTTATTTTTAAAGTACATACACGGCACAACTCATAATGCCATTTCATTAGATATAATAAATATCAATAAAAAATATAAAATTAAATGAATATGAAGCTTTGTATCACTAAAATTACGGTTTAAATTGCTACTGAACGCTTTTTAGTTAATCAGCCATTTTCTTTTGTTACCATTTTTTCGGTTCCTTAAATTGTGCTTGAACTCGAAATATATAAAAAAAACAGTGACACTGTTTCTCCCTAAATTAAATCTTAGACTAGGACTTCAAAAAAAAAAGGTAGAAGGAATTTGATCTTCAGCAATATTTGGCTGTTTCGATTGACTTATTGTAGTCAACATGTAAATTTAAAAAATAAAACAACTATACAGTACTTAATGGAATTTCATACAATTATTTTGTTTATTTGTGGTTGTGGCAGTCTATAAGGAAGAACTTTTCGAACTATGTTTGCGACAGATAGGCGGACATTTGCGAGCATATTGGAGAAAATTAGATTTTATTTTGGACAGCTACTAGTAAAGTCTACTAATCTATTAATTACGAGTATTTGCCTTGTCCATGCTTGTCTTCAGGATGGTAAATATAAAAAAGTTTATTTTCGATTGAGCTACATTTTAAAAATACTTCAATGTCGTTGGCCCCTTCAGTTACAACAAACTTCAGCTGGCAATGCCAAATGTATTTAAAAATTCCGAAAACATTATACACAATGAACTCAGAAATCATATGATCGTTTTTTAATAGGTAGTAATATAGTTTTTTTAACCCCCACCGCAAAAAGAGGGGTGTTATAAGTTTGACCGCTATGTGTGTCTGTATGTCTGTGGCACCGTATCTCTTAAACGAGTGGACCGATTTGAATGCGGTTTTTTTTATTTGAAGGCAAGTTTTCTAGCGATAGTTCTTAGACATGTTTCATCAAAATCGGTTTGGCCGTTTTTGAGATATTGAACTTTGAAGTGACACAGTCGGGGGGTTTTCCAACTTTTTGTTGGTTAGGTTAGTTAAACTGTTTCGAGGAAATTAAATTAAATTAAATATATTAAATAAACAAAGTTAACAGTTATGTTGATTTTTAGGATGTTTTATTTTGATGGTACTGTCTCCAGCACTAAAATCTGGCACAACAAAGCGTGTATAAACATAAGATAGGACTCTATATTATTTCTAGGGCAGGTAGGACGTATCAGATATATAAAACAATGTTTTAGACTAGCGGTCATTGCTCATTTTATGACTTAAATTCGGGTTTTGACCCATGTCCGATATATTTGCACGCTCCACGGTGGCAGGCAGATATTAAGAGAAGTCTCTTCGTTCCATTCTTCATACAAACGTAGCCCCCAGTCTCATTTGAAAACTAGGCAACAGAAATAGATGAAATTTTGTAAGTATGAACTAGACGTAATTAATTATGCCTGTGGTTTTTCATATTAATGTGTAATATTAGAATTACAGGAGCACAAAAGTCGACAAAAAAAATGACAACTTTGCACGAGAATTACAGACTAATAAAGCATTTTTACAAAAATCGAAAAAACAACAGGCATAGAAAATATAATGAATATCTTGATTGTAAAATATCATTGATTTCTGTGCTATACTTTTTGTATAGTATGAGGACAACGAAACCCAAAATTCAACCGCCCAAATCTTGAAAAGCCTACAGCTATCTCGATATAAATTACGGGCGTCGTTGCGGAAGGCATGGGGGGGACGGCTGCGAGCGCTTATGTCACGAGTGATAAAGACAGCAATATCCCAAACGAACCTAACGCGGCCGCGCGGCCGGCAGAGAAAAATCTCTTAATGCAGCTGTACTGGAGCCAGATGTGCCTCATGCATTGGAACTTACTTCCTCGCAACGCATCTTCACACATCTCGTTTGCCATCCAGTTGAATAAAAAAAAATCTCTGATGGAAACACAGCCTTAATTCGAGCAATCATGAAGTGTTTCCACCAGAGATGTACGAGGATGACGAGAAATATAGAAACGCTTTATTTACCTATCCTCGCATAGCACTGCTCTGGTGGAAATAGCTGAGCGGAGCGAGCCGAGGTAAATGAAGCGTTCCTATTGGTCCATGAAAAACACATTCCTTATGCCATATTGTTTACTCGTAAAACATTTATACCACACTTAAACACTGTCAAATTGCAATTGACAGTGTTTACACACTGATGACAGTTTGACAGCTTTTGAAACAATGCGTTTGTTTGGCGTCGAGGCAAGACTGCAGACTATGTTTGGAAATGTTTGTTTATCTTTTAAGTTTAGTGCGCACGCGCTGTGAAGTGTAACAACATGGCCACTTTGAACATGCTTAAAAATATATATGACCTTATTACATCAATGAATTAATATAAACAGTGACTTTGCGCTCTATGCAACAAATGTGTGTTCAAGCACCTCCTCTGCCTCCACGCTGCAAGAACTCATACAAATAACACAAACCCAACTATGACCACCACGACACTACGCTGACGCGTTTCGAATGGAACAAGAGTTTATCATCAAAGCAATACAAACGTTTACCTTATACTACATAGGTACATCTGGTCCCAACCCTATACTAACCACCCATATGTCTATCACCATCAACACACTACGCTGACGCGTTCAAACTCATCAGTCTATGTAGTCTATGTCGTATATCTGATAGCATGGTGAACGGTTGAGGATGAACTCTGGTTGAGTTCGAAACGCTTCTACGTATGGTGGTGGTGATAGCTGGGTTTGTGTGATATGTGTGTGTTCTTACAGTGCGGAGGCCGAGGTGCATGAACACATATCTGAGAGAGAGAGAGAGAGAGAGAGAGAGAGAGAGAGAGAGAGAGAGACATATAGAAATATTTATTTACACCATATTCAATACACATAAAAATACATCTGTTGCAGACGTGGAGCTATCGTATGGTTCATTTCAAAGTCAAGTTCGGAAAAACCTCTGTTGAGAATAATCCGGCAAGGAACTCACCGAAGTATATATTTTTTTTAAACAGATTTACAATGATATCTATACATCACAAGTATTTAACACAACTTTGTTTTTAACACAGTAGGTTCGCTATTTGAAGGGATCGCTAATGCGGATCGGAATTATTATGTCCATGATATAAACATTAACAGACAACCAATATTATAAAGCCTCAGAAAGCATTACTTTGAGATGTGACGTTGGGGATAACATAACTTGGTCAGTTTTCCTTGCTAGTCTAAATTGAGCGTTACGTTTTAGTCATAACAATAATTTGTCATGACATTTCCGAGTTTAAACCTTGGTCCGAGTCGTCTATTATTTGCTATGACGTCTTTCCATACCATTGACCTGGATATAACTGAAGATATATATAGCGCGTCCTAGAACATATTGGGAGAAATGACCTTACTCAGAAACATAGAGCATGGGCACTTCAGTTAAAGGAGAATGGGCAAATGGTCTATCGGCGGCCACTAATGACCCTAGCTTCATATTAAAGCTAAATACTTATTAATATAATAATGCGTATACAATCACTTATACTTACGTACTTCACTTTTAGACCGTAAGTACGTTGGAAAGTACGCCTATAGGCGTCCAAATATAAGGCTTAACACGTTCAGCCCCAGTGACACAACAACTCTGTCTTTTTAGTTCTCACTCCTATGCCAGTGACACGTATTTAAATTTAACAAGTAACCATATTGTGTGAATCTTTATGAAAGTTTAGGCTTTGTCAATTTTTGTTTTGCAAACGAGATCCAACCCGCATGGTCCCTTATGAAAATTTAGACTGCGTCAGTTTTTATTTTGCAAACGGGATCCAACCCACATGGTCCCTTCTGAAAATATATAAATTTGCGATTATGGGGAACCAAACGACATGGATCCATTTATAAAAAATAAAACATTAACATTTTGTAAAATACAGAGTTATCATACAGCATGAATCTTATTAGCTTATTATGAGGTTGAAAATACAAACTGAAATATAGATGCACAGAAAAAACAGAAAAATAAGACCATCACTGGGAATCGAACCCAGGTCCTCGGTAATCCGTACCGCGTGCCGCGCCGCGTTGACCATCAGTGGTGTAGCGGTATAGCACGCGGTACGGATTACCGAGGACCTGGGTTCGATTCCCAGTGATGGTCTTATTTTTCTGTTTTTTCTGTGCATCTATATTTCAGTTTATATTTTCAATTTCGGTTTTACGGGATGACCGTAAAAGTAAAAATTTGGAATTGAAATAAAAAATACAAAAAGATTCCAAAAAACCAATCTTATTATGAGGTTGTTGCTATCACGTTTGGTAACTTTGTTGACTTAATGTTTTGATATGAGATAGTTGCCAGATCAATTTGATATTTAAGTAGGTCGATAGAAGGTGCATTTTAAAAGCTTTCTGTGTATTTAACTCAATTTTGACAGGAGTGTGGGTTGGATCCTGTTTGCATAAATAGGTCCATTTGTGTCTGCTGTGGGATACGCGCTACGCCTAGCGTAAGAGCTTTGTGGATTGCATTCGGCTCCGGCAACGTTCCGCTAAGCCTTAGGAGGTATGAATTATTTTGACACGACATTCGTGTCACTGGCATATGAGTAAGAAATAAAAAGTCACAGACGTTGTGTCGGGTCGTGTGTTGGGTCGTGGGTTCAAACCCCGGCTCGCACGTCTGAGTTTTTCGAAATTCATTTGCGGAATTACATTTTGCGGTGAAGGAAACCTGCACAAACCTGCGAAGCAATTCAATGGTGCGTGTGAAGTTCCCAATCCGCACTGGGCCCGCGTGGGAACTATGGCCCAAGCTTTCTTGTTCTGAGAGGAGGCCTGTGCCCAGCAGTGGGACGTATATAGGCCGGGATGATGAATGAGACATTATGTCACTGGCACCGGAATGTATTGCGTCTGTGACACGTACGTGTCACTGGCATAGAAGTGAGTGCTGTGGGATATGCGTAGGCGCAGCGTTTATTGACAACAAAAAAAAACAGTTGATATTGTATTGTTTTTTTTATTTGAATTGAAATTTGAATAAAAAATGGTTCTTAATAACAATCGCTTTGTGGGCTAAATTACTGTTTATATTAAGTATTTATGATTTTTCGGCCACATTGAAACGGCAATGGTCGCAAATATAAAAAATATCAAATTTTGAAACGTATACCGCGTAAAAAGTTGAATTGATATTTCCAGGTTTAACTAAATCTCCGTGGAAATTTTCAAAAATTACATTGTGTATTTCATTAATGTTGTATATTATGAAAAACTCGCGCCTATTTGCTAACTTTTTTGGAATTTATTCCGAGCTCATGAGAATGTCGAAAAAAAAGTAGCCAGGGTTTGTGTTATTTCACACCTCCAGCTAAATTAACATAAGTACTAAATTTCATCTAAATCTGTTCTGCCAATTTAGTGTGAAGGAGTAACAAACATACACAAACATTGCAGGTGGTAGGACCTTGTGCAAGGTCCAATCTTGCTCGCTAATCCTGCCGTGAAGCAGCAGTGCTTGCACTGTTCTGTTTCGGCGTGGAGAGTAAGACAGCCAGTGAAATTACTGGCACTTGAGGTATCCCATCTTAGGCATCTAAGTTGGCAACGCATCTGCAATCCCCTGGTGTTGCAGGTGTCTATGGGCGACGGTGATCTCTTACCATCAGGAGACCCACCCAGAATAAAAAAAAATACACACTAACGCACATGCTCATAAACCCTCAAATTTACAATATGATATAGGATTATATTTCAAACAAAACAAATAGAATTTGTATGAATATCATTTTAACAAGTTTTAAGCGGACCGGGAGACGAGCTGTCGGTAGGCCTCCAACAAGATGGAGCGACGACCTGGTTAAGATCGCGGGATCGCGTTGGATGCGGGAAGCACAAGACCGGTCTGAGTAGAGAGCCTTGGGGGAGGCCTACGTCCAGCAGTGGACGTCTTTGGACTGACATGATGACGATGATGAAGTTTTTTTTATCCTAAATAATAAATGTGCAAATATGCTATAACAATGGACTAAATTTATTGTTAGTAATACTTGTGGTGTGTCTAAATGCCGTTTTATACTACGGTTTATTAAATGACTATAAAAATAATGTACCTAGCATACCTCTACGACAGTAATAAAATTATTTTTATTACAGTATGAAATTTTAATACTTGTCGTAATAATCATTCTTTATTGTTGCATAAAAATTGTACATAATGTACAATTTTGAATTTATGTATGTTTTATGACTTTAACTTGTATGTGTGATTTTTTATCTGTTGCTGTTGGTGTTATGCACAGAGTTTTTTTCATATTTTTCCAGTAAAATACATGATAAATGATAAATCGTTGACGCACTCGCCTGCGGCTCTGGCAATATTTCAGTGCATTGGAAGAATGACACTTTTGTTTCTAGTCTGTCCTCTCACCTTGTGTGCTCTATTTAATGAGACCCTTACTAATGTAATTTTTTAAATTACTTCGAAAGCAGCAAGAAGATCTGGGCAGATTCTGTATCTGTTTTAAATTTGTTTTAAGTTTTAGTATAAAACAGCATTGAACGTTATGTGTGTAGTTCCAAAAAAAGAACAGTGATGACTAGAAGGCTTAATTTATGCTGAGTTGGGACCATTTCAGGATAATTTTTATTTTAGTGCTTCTCTTTACAACACTTAAATGTCAGAAATAAATATTTTTATTTCTTTGAAACCAATTTCGACAGCCGATGAAATTACTGGCACTTGAGGTATTTCATCTTAGGCCTCTAGGTTGGCAACGCATCTGCAATACCCTTGGTGTTACAGATGTTTATGGGCGGTGGTGATCTCTTACCATCAGGAGACCCCCTTGCTCGTTTGCCATCTAGTCAAATAAAAAAAAAAAATTGTATTTTTTTACTGATTCTTCATTCTTTCTAAATAACAATGACTAAACTTTTCCCGGGAAACAGTGAAATTCCAATAGAATACAGATGAGGTCGCGGGTAACAGCTATGTATATAAAATATGTCTATGACACAAATTTTATTAGATGATTCAATCGAACTGCCGCGTTTGCCTATATTTAGCCAAATATTACCATATTTAGCAGCACTGTTACTTCACATCATACTTAATTTTGTAAAGCTAGATTTACATTGCGAGTCCGAGATGCCAGCGCGTTATGAGCGACTGAAAAAACGCCGCAATGTAAAGTTAATTTAACGGAGGTGGTCTTCCATTGCAAACTGCGCTTCTATGCTAATGTAAAGTCCCGTGCTCGGTGGTAATTTATAGTAAAAGCTATTATTTTAAATGAAGTGCAATGTCCTACGTGAGTACGTCACTTCAATAATTTACCCAGCCCAGTCTTTTGTTTTTATTGGTTATTATCTATAACGACATTGGATAGTAAGGAGCGTATGTGACTTTTACTTATTTTCATAGATTTTTACCCACCGGCGAAAATGCTTAATGGTACGAATAATCGTACTACATCAAATATTTAACACCGTCTTATATCCAAAGCTACGCACTCTTGGAAGTAGAAATGAATACGCCAACTTTATATCTCATAGTTTTTATTTTAAATACCATAGTACCTATAGCTCCATGATAGCTACTCAAACTCAAGGCATAATGGATTAGTTAAGTTAGGCGGTATGTGTTAGTCACGGTATTGTTTAACGGTATATTAAATATTTAATATCTAAAGTAGACTCAGATAAAACTAAGGATTTTGAGATTTTTGAAATTACCGCGACGTTTCGGCCATATTGCAGTGGCCACGTTTAGAAGTAGATTAAATAATAGTCGAAGATGTAAGACGTGTGAGTCGATGTGTTAGGAATTGTGAGTAAATATTTCTATTATTTGAAACATACAACGATTTTTTGTACACTCAATCAAATTAAATTAGACCAAACGAATGACCGAAAGATTGAGGCGTGCGTAACACATATTCTATTTCTACAAGTTTTTATTTAGTTTCACCTGACCCTGCTTCTCTCTGTCTGTCGATAATTAAACCTAACAATTTGACCCTCTTTTATGCACAAAATGAAATTGAAGTTCTGATACAAAATAATGTTTCGAACACAATTTCAAGTGAATTCTGGACATTAATAATACGTTACTCATTTGTTGAAATTTATCTGATTCCATTTGGGGCAATGTATGAATATCATAAATATTACTAGAAAAATAATTGACAAATGAGTTATGCATTGGTCCAGCATTATACAGAGGAATATAGGACGAATATAGGATGAACTACTATGCAAGTACAAGTAGCGAAAAAGCATGCATTAAAAATGTGATTTTCATAAAAACTTATTTTCTCCAAGCAATGCCAAAAGACTTTGTGAACAACCACTTACTCAAGCATGGTATTTTCCCAACAGAACCTAATTAAGCCAACATATTAGTTACAATTCCAAACGAAGCACTAAAAGTGTATAATTGTCGCTTACGTAGTTTTGCTCGAGACGAACCACACAATGATTGTTTTGATGGATAATCAATGCCATCTATTGAATGGTCTCACTTCTCTCAGTTGTGTCGGCGTCTTCTTAACACACAGTTGTTTTTTTTTGTAAAAAAATATCGTAAGTGATTTTTTGGGTACAATACCAATTTGAAACGTTTAAGTAGCGTAAGGCGTTTGGTTTTTGTTTTATTCATTTATTCATAGTGGTTTGAAATTAAAACTGAATTGTCACAAAATCAGTTGAAAACAAAATTTTAATTCAATGCAGCTACTACATAATACATGACTGTGACAAATATACACAGCCAGTTTTTTTTTCTTAAAATATAGCTTCATTGATACTTTTGATAATTTCGCCAATGTTGAAGTTTAAAAAAACACTATTCCTATTAAGTACCACAAATACTTAGACAAGCGTTGATCATGTGGCTGACACATGTCGTTTCAGGTATTTTTCTGTGGTAAGGTCTTATCGGTTATTATTTAGCCTCGGTCAAAAAATAGTCAAATGATGCGATTATAAAAGAAATCGTAAATGCTAAATATATTCATTGTTTTATTTATTTATTTTCTAACAACCTGTATTTCTTTGTTACAGCTACCCACACAATGAACATCAAGTGACGCAAGCGACATAAAAAGTTTACTCAAAAGTAAACTCCGACTCTGTGAATTTAAGATTTAAAACCGAATATATGTGCGACAAAAGCTTTTTGACCGTGAACGAGAAAATGACGAACGCAGAGACAAGGGTGATGATAAGAAGGTCCAATGATGGCAGGATTGACAAGTTTTACAAGACACAGGTAAGCAAAAAACTATGTTTATACAAATACAGACTACATTGTTATAAAAATTGAAGAATTAACAAAAATATTACCGAATATATAATTCATCGAATATGCGTTTTACCGACTAAGCGTTTCATCAAATATGCGTTACATCGACTAAGCGCTTCATCGAATTTTCATTCTGTATGGTTAGTTCGTCCCTGAGATCAAATAACGGACTTACTGATACAGCGCGTATTGGAACGAATTCTACCAACATTTCCTCCCAGCAAATTAATAAACAAATATACTAAGGTATATTTAGCAAGTTATATTTGGCAAGTAGGATGTCCTCTGCATTGGCTATCCTGTTTACATCAATCAATCAATTAGGCCTACGCGTCTATTCCAGACGAAATTTGGGGTGTTGCCTGTTCACAACCTCTTTTGTGGCTGACTAGACTAGACCGATGCGAGCAAGAGCGACATAATATATCCACAGGTCTGACAAGAGAATTTTGCGGAAGTTGGTGCAGATCTCCTTGGTATAGTTTCTGTCTCTTTTCAGCAAGTGTCTTGAACCAGGCTTCATCGCAATACTTGCGACCCTCCAATATACGTTTGTTACTGTTCCGCTAGCTTTTCCCCGCCGAGGTGGTCAATTTTGAAGGTGGCCATATCTCGCTTAGCGCAGTCCTTAAATCTGAGCCAAGGTCTCCCAACGTTTCTTTTAGAATTGGCCACTGCGCCGAGCAAGACATAACGTGGTAGTCGATAGCTATACCACCATCACAATACGCTGACGCGTTTCGAACTCAACCAGAGTTCATCATCAGAGCAACACGATGTTCACAAAGCTAGCATCTGAATAATATAGTCCTCCGCAAAGCAACTTTCAATAAGTTACCTAATTAATATAGGTACGTACATGTCTTTTAGCTAATTTCAACTAGAATCCCTAAAAAGATTGCCTAAAAGAGATCGCTCTGAAGCGATAAGGCCACATAAAGCATCCCTATTAAGTTTCTCTCTCTGTGTGTACACTCAAATTTTTTTTTTTTTTTATTTCATTCGACTGGATGGCAAACGAGCAAGTGGGTCTCCTGATGGTAGAGATCACCACCGCTCATAGACACCTGCAACACTAGGGGGATTGCAGATGCGTTGCCAACCTAGAGGCCTAAGATGGGACCTCAAGTGCCAGTAATTTCACCAGCTAAATTAATTCATTCCTGACCCACCGTTGTCAAGCAGTGCGATGTGTCAATGTTACAAGGATGCTACTATGACTTTTTAGAGTTCCGGAGCCAAAATGGCAAAACGGAACCCTTATAGTTTCGCCATGTCTGTCTGTCTGTCTGTCCGTCCGTCCGCGGCTTTGCTCAGGGACTATCAATGCTAGAAAACTGTAATTTTACACGAATATGTATGTAAACTATGCCGACAAAATGGTACAATAATAATTTCAAAAAATATTATTATTGTACCATTCTTTTATTATTGTTGTACCATTCCGTATTTTCGTAATGGCTACGGAACCCTATTTTGGGCGTGTCCGACACGCTCTTGGCCGGTTTTTCTATATTAAGGTTCCACAGAGGGTCACGCACGATTCAGTTGGTTCGAGGTTCGAGTGCACCTATGGTGTACAATATAAAGTCATTGTCCTGTATTGTAAACTCAGTGGAATAAAGCCCTCACATTTCGCCCACAAATTTTCCCCTAGCGCCATTAATGTCAAATCAAGCCCCACGTGTCGTTCAATTTTAATCCGTCACAGAATTACATCAATTCATTCAACAGCCGACAACGCAATGATGTTAGCATTGCGATCAGTCATCGCTGACATAATGACAATCATTACCATATTACTACTGCGCTCAATTGCACTCATAAGATTAACAGTTATAAGGTTCATTTTTGCTTGATGATCTGCTAGCTGGGGCAAAATTATTGTCATTAAACCATCATACATAATGCGCTCAATTTAACACATAATTCATTGTCATAGGGTTTATTTTCACTTGTTAAGCTGCTCGCTGTTCCGTGTCCTGATACCAATTTAAAAAATGCAGCTGCTTGAATCGTTTCACATGGTAATAGGAGTCATTTTGGTTTATCGGTGTAAATGTGAGGCAGTGTGTCGGGCGTTGACCTGGCCGAAATATTGGTACAATCCGAACACTTTCAGATAAAGTGCATAGTGGTGGGATGTCGTTAGAATTTGTATAGATATCGATAATTGAACATTATATTTTTTGTCAACTGATGAATATATAATAATATAATGGTTTAAAAAAACAATGATGAAAAATTTATATACATTATTCGTAAGGCAATTTTTACAGATTTTTTAATAAACTTGCACGCAATTATTTGTAAAGCAATTTGTGTGTGCAAATCGAAGTGGCAATGGGCAGGCCATATCGCTCGAAGAACAGATAACCGTTGGGGGAGAAAAGTCTCCAAGTGGCGACCACGAACCGGAAGACCAAGCGTTGGCAGGCCTCCCACCAGGTGGACTGACGACATCGTGAGAGTTGCGAAAACCGGTGGATGCAAGTGGCGAGTTGTCGTTCATTGTGGCGTTATAAGGGGGAGGCCTTTGTCCAGCAGTGGACTTCTTTCGGCTGATGATGCTGATGATGATGAATTTGTAGTACAATAAATACACGCAAAAAATTGGTTGGTGATTTCAGAAATATTGACTGAGTATTGTTTACTATTTCCTATCAATGTATAGAAAATGTTTAAATGCTTATTTTTAGGTTTTTTTTTTATTGTAAGTATATACAAATTCCTCAAAAAAAGACTCGCACTTACGCTCATCATTATTATAAATATTGTCAAAGAAAACTATTTTTTAAGTTCTAAAGATAAAAATGCAATGACACTTTTAAGAACTAACAGCAGTCAATACTACTTTAAAAAGTATGTTTATGGCAACATTAACACTGGTTAGCTTTATAAAGACTTAATTATAAATGAGCAATTTATGGTTTTCTAAATATAAAACGAAACGTGTTTGAAAGTAATCAAATACTAATGTTACAAAATAAGTTAATTCAGTTTATAAATACGATAACTGTGGCAGTGCTACAATTACCAGTGGCCCATACAATGTCGAAAAATAATTTGATAACAAATAATAGTAGCACAATTTATTAAGGACAACAAATATATTGTACAGTTTCAGGCGTTTGCAGAGAAATATATTTATTTCAAGTCTGTCTTAAAAAATTTCATTTTTAATACAAGCTTTTTTGCTAACTTCACTTTGTCTCTACTGTCTTAACCCTGTCACCGTCAAACAACGTCCCTCCCTGTCATCATCAAATTTATGCATTTTCTTATACCATAGAAAATTTTAAAAAAACAACTTGTATTATTCACGCTATATAAAATTATGAAATATGTCGTAAAATAGCCAGTCTTCACATTTGTTACCTTTGTTTCTTTCATAGTGCGTAACTTTTAAATATATATCGATATCTGTCACATCTCTATATAGCCATTCAACACTTCACAACAGGGTGTTGGAATACTGATCGGTTCCCTGCACGTCCTGTACACTACACTATGTTACTATGTCACGTAAGCGATATATCTCTGTAGCTGTCTGAAATCTAGATTTATGTCTTTAATGTTTATTTCACGTTGTTTTGGGCGATTTTAAAGTCGTTTAAAATAAGTCAAAGTCAAAGTCAAAATATCTTTATTCAATTTAGGCTACAACAAGCACTTATGAATGTCAAAAAAAATCTACCACCGGTTCGGAAAAACCTCTGCTGAGAAGAATCCGGCAAGAAACTCAACGAGGTATATATATTTTTTTAAAACAGATTAACAATATTATTAAATGACATGTATACATCACAAGTATTTAACACAACTTTATTTTAACACAGTAGGTTCGCTATTTAAAGGGATCGCTAATGCGGATCGGAATTATTTCCAAATATCCCTGTCCATGATATAATCATTAACTTTATAATACGCCTTGATATTAATGTCTTCTTGACAATAGATCTGAATTTTGTATCCGTTTCATTTATAATATTTTTTGGAATTTTATTATAAAAACGTATGCAATTTCCCAGAAAAGACTTTTTGGTTTTAGCCAGTCTGTAAGATGGAACTTTAAGCTTCCCTGTGTTTCTAGTAGCCTTTGGCTTATCGACGTTAGTGGGAAAATCACATATGTTCTTCCTAACATACATGATTATTTCAAAAACAGTGACACAAGTGAACACGGGTACTATCCTTGTTAGGGATGTTAATATCGATAAATTTTAAATGTTATTTTAAATAACATGTCCATGCTTTGTTTATGGTAATCCATGTAGATAGGGTACAAACATCGTTTGTAGTTCATACTGTTTTAAAAAAATAAGTAAAGGAAAACAAACAGGAAAAGCTGGTCACAAATTTATACTGTAATTTGATAGAAAAAGTTGTTTTTTTTTCACATCGTATTATACAAAATATTTCGGATACGTATATAGGTACACTTTATGATTAAAAAAAAATACTTTCTGCCAAGTTGCGAGTTGCGACGCATTCCTCTTAGGTTAGTTTTTCCGAAAGCGTCGGAGTATATAAAGTGACATGTAAAGGAGCCCTTTGAGGCCTACTTACAAAAAAAAAACATGGAGCACTTGACACCAATTGACCTAGTCCCAAACTAAGCAAAGTTTGTACTATGGATACTAGTCAACGGATAAACATACTTATATAGATAAATACATACTTAAATACATGTTAAATATCCAAGGCCCGAGAGCAAACATTCGTTTATTCAAAAAAATATCTGCCCCGGCCAGGAATCGAACCCGGGACCTCAAGCTTCGTAGTAAGGTTCTCTAACCACTTGGCCATCCGCATATCCGGTCGTCCATAATAAATGTTATTTTTACGCTTTTGATGGAAAAAAGTAGGTACTATTGAACCAGCTTTATCCTTAGAAACAAAGAACTTGAGCTTGTGTCATTGACAAGTAGCTAACTGCCATTCAATGACTTCCTCTCGGTTAAAATATTTTTCGTGTCAACCCTAACTCAAAACTCTAACACTGTCTCCTTCCCCCGCAGATACTGGCAGCTCTCGCCGTCTCGCTCGGCCCATTCGCGGCAGGGCTGAGCAAAGGCTACATGTCACCAGCAATAGCATCACTACAGGACGGGAAACATAACGGTGGATTCACTGTGAACGATCAGCAGGCTAGTTGGATCGCCAGCTTAAGTTTATTAGGTAAGTGAAAAAACTGCAAACTGCACGTGCAGTCCACTAGCAGTTAGTATACAATATAAGTGTAGTATAACTGCAGCTCTGCGAGAGACACGTTGCAAAAGTTTGCAATTTAGTTGCCTTTCTATGCGTACATGAACTGCTATTATGTATTGTGTAGCTTGCTATTCGTATAACCAAGAGCGGTATTTCTCATAGCAAAAATCAAACGTCAAAGGAATTGAACATAAGTTTTATCGACTATCGATAAATATTTCAGTAATTAATAAAACAGGAAATAGTTGGTACTTTTAAGTAAGTTACAATTAAAATATAAAGAGCTTGAGCTGCTTTAAATTAACTTTACATTTAGAGCAGTATATCGTTGAGGAATCTTCATTGTAAATAAGTAAGGGATGTTTTTTAATCCATTTGTCAATCGTTTTTCTTTTAGGATTAACCGTTTAAATAACACGGGAATGACTTAGAAAAACTTAAGCGACATAAATGTCATAATATGTGACGTTGACGCGACTTATTTTATTTTAATATGGAGATGAAAGTCGCTTATCAAATAGGTTAAATGTTACAGAATATTGTTACAAGGCGATAACAAGAAGAGTCGATTCGATAACATCGATAACTGGAATAGTTGATTAAACTTATGTTCAATCCCTTTGATGTTTGATTTTTGCCATGAGAAATTCCGCTCCTTGCGTATAACACATCGTGCTATTGAAGTTTTTCAACCCGGTAGCAAATAGAATTCAATTCACTTCCTGTGTGAGAGCCAGGGAACAAAACCTGCCTAAAGAGAGATCTCGGAATAGTTGCCTCTCCCCACAGTACATAAGGTAAGCCGCTGGGCTCGATCTTCAGCTCTCCTCCAATTCCTGCCCGCTGCTTTACGAAAGATCTGCAATTAAACTGCACTTGCAGTTTTGCAGTTGGACTACCAATGAACTGCAAGAGTAGTCTTCTTTCTTTACAGTATTTTTGTATGACTATCGAAAGTGATAAGCATCGGTTCAATGCACTAATAATTTACGACCTAAATCTAATCAAAACATACATACATGTTGCGTGACGTAATAAAGGTACAGTCAGCAATATCAGAAAAAAAAGTAAGTTGAAAGAAAAAGTAATATTTTGCTATGAAAGAGTAGAAATTGACTTGACTTTTACTTGAAGATTTTTGTAGGTATGTAAAATGTTTGTTCCATTTTTAGGGGACTTGGGGGGTGATAAAGTAAAACCGTAATGTATATTTTGACATAGTGCGCAAGTCAGAATCACAGTTGAACATCATTCGTTTTCAAAGGACATGACTCTCTTACTTTAGCCAAGATGATAAGGCTGTGTTTCCACCAGAGATGTGCTAATGTGTTGCGAGGAATCTGTTTTTCATTAACCAATAGAAACGCTTCACTTACCGAGCCTCGCTCCGCTCAGCTGTTTCCACCAGCGCGGTGGTGCGAAGGTCCTCGCACATCTCTGGTGGGTAACAGCCTAAGAGGGTGTGTACATTTAGAGCTCCAGCAGGGCTACTACGAAACTCGAAGTTCGTGTCGTGCGGTCCCTCTGACAGTTATCCTATTTAATACGAGAGCGATAGGGACGGTACGATACGAACTTCGAGTTTCGAGTTTCTTAGTAGCCCTGCTAAATCGCTCGCCTACTTCAGTTGTCGACTGTACTGTGCAACGAACAATAACACAAATTAGGTACGCACGAGTCGCTTGCGCAGGTAACATGAAATGGTAGTAGTTTTAAAGAGCGGGTAATACATAAACACCGGCCAATTGCAAGACAAGCTCGCGCAACGAGTTCCGTTCAATACCCTTAGTGTAAGTTTTCGGTTACAAAATACGTCTCGATCGCGTTGGCGTTAAAATCCCAATTTGTATGGAAACACGAACAGCGCCTCTAGCGGAACTTTCGCGATGTTCGTGTTTCCATACAAATTGAGATTTTCTGTATTTATCTTTACATTTTTGGCGAAGGCTTAAACATAGGTCCCTTTAAAATTAAACCTTTTTAAGACGATTGGTGGCTGTAAGCGCCTTAATTTTTAGATAGATGTATAGATTTTTTTTACCTTCAGAAAAATACCTTATAAACTTATATCAGACATTTATAAGAAATTCACAAAATGATCTTCAAATGTATACAAAAAGCATATAATCTATAAATAATAGTAGTGAAATTACAATGGAATGTCACCCAAAAATAAAATTAACAGTATCAAATTATATAGAGTTAAATTTTTAAACAATAATAACAATCAATTACTCTACCAGGTACTCCTTCTTCTTCCCTTTTTTAAAATATGGCTTTTCTGTCCTAATTAATCTGTCCTCTCCCAGAGGCACAATTTGTGCCCAAAATCCTTCGATCCTGTTATCTAGGAGATGACAGGTTAATAGGACAATTTCGCCAGTGTCAAGGTAAACTCTCTTTGAGAGGGACGTTGTACGGTGGTTGTAGTTTTTGCAACTTGATAGTAAAATCCAGAAACCACGTGGTCAGACACGAGAGCAATATAGAATTTTGTGATCACTGTTCACTGTTAAGGTTAATCGCTGCATAAAACACTATCAAAATTATACTTCAACTAGCCAAAGAAACAGAAATAGCAAAATTAGATATTGTCTACATCCGCCATGTTCGAATGCTACAAATCGAATCCCTACTAGGTACTCCAATCACCTATCTTCTCTTTGACGCCAGTCAAAGTTCACTTACGTGACACTTGTCAGGTTGACCAACCATTTTAATCTACAAGCACATTTATCAGCGGACGTCATAGCGCCACACCATTTTTGACAATAACTTTTTAAAAATGTCAGATAATTACAACGATAATCTGACGATGGTTTAAGTGGTGAAATCATTACTTTAACTGCTTGCGAGAATTTTAGCTTAGTGATTAATGCGTTAAAAATTGCTGGTGGTTAAAAATAAGTTAAGCCGTGTTAGCCAGTAGTTTGACCTGTGACCTCTCAAAGAGGATCGTGGGGTCGACTCCGGACTATCAATTATATATTCCCACACCATATTTACCATATTAAAACGAGATAGGGATAAAAATCTTGAAATAACAACCGCTGAGTTTAGTCATGAAATTTTGTACAGTTCTTCTTAACACAACCTTAATGAAGATCACGATATAAATTTTGTGTTTTCGCATAGAAAAACTGTCATTTGATTGCGATCGCAAGCGCCAGAACAGAAACGTTTCAGATTAAACAGTTTATTCAAAAGTGCAGATAATGAAGAAATGATGTCCACCATGTCGTGTCTGACAAAGGCGAACCTTTAGGCTTGTTTATTATGTGCCCAAATATGGCTGGCAAAGCCAAACTTAGTCTTAAAGGTCCTATCACAACGCGCGCAATGTAATTGACCACTATCGTTATACGTGTAAGTGTAGGAAGGTCTCGGGCGGGTCTTTATAATAAGACGTTTGGCATCCAGGTGTTCCAAGCGATGCATCTCAAAATTTGCGACAGCTTTATTTACAGAGCTGCGCCATTCCAGTCTCTGCTTCGCGAGATCTTCCCAACACTCGCATGGGATGTTACATGCGGTAAGGTGGCGCTTTAGGACGTCCCTATAACGCAAGGACTGGCCTCCCGGAGTCCGCTTTCCTTCTTTTGATTGAGAGTAAAAGACGGCCTTAGGGAGTCTACCATCGTTCATACGCACAAGGTCCACCACCTCAGCTGTCCTTTAATTAACAAAGACTCAATGCCATTGAGGTTGGTTCGCCTGAGGATTTCAGTGTTTGGGATTCGGTCCTGCCACTTAATGCGAAGTATAGATCTTAAGCACTTCTTATGAAAGGCATCGAGACGTTTTATGTCACTTTTATAAAGGCACCAAGTTTCTGCGGCATATAGCAAGATGGGCAGAGTGATCGCAAGCGGAGGTCATGCGAGTCCAAAACTCTACCACGAAGCGATCCAAAAGACGCCGCCGCCTTTGCAATTCGAGAGGAAATTTCAGTCTCGAGTCGATTGTCGTCACGGATGAAGCTGCCCAGTTACCGAAATGATGATACTTCCTCTAATGAAGTAATAACATGACATTGACAGATGCAAAAACGTAGTGAAGTTAGGTGGCGCCACGAGCGGGCTAAAAAAGAACTTTTTTTGTAAGACGAAGGCGTTGTTTATTTAGATATATTTTTCCAACAGTTTTGCTTAACATAATTATGTAGCTTCTCGAATGTTCGACGAAGATCAAAAATGAATTCTACAACATAGTCATTAAATCGGTCAATAAATAAAGTAAATTGGCATGTCCGAGTAAACGCAAAAACAAATACCTATGTACGAGTAAAAACAATTACGTTGTCTTTACATTAAATATTTACCAACTGACTTCTTGTGTAGAGATTTTTAACGTCATATTATAGCTAGGACCTTGCCGTGGCTGTGTACCCAGAAGTTAAATTTAAATTTCGGGATATTATATTTCCCGTAGGTAGAAATTCCCGATAATTTTCAAACACTCGCGAGCACAATCAAATGACAGTTTTCGCATACAAAAACTGTCATTTGATTGCGATCGCGAGTGACACAATAGACCCTCTGGTCTTCATAATTTGCTGCTTTAACTCGATAGTGACATAACCCAAAATTCTAGGGCAGTAGGTACAGTACATTTTGAAATATTGTCACTATTCAATCAAAGTTAAATTTTAACGCACCCTTTATTTTGAGTTGTGTCACTATCAAATTAAAGCAGCGAATATACATCTTTCCACGCTTAGCGATCAAAGTTTTAAGATTTTATCCCGTGGGAATATCGTATGAAAGAAAGTCATAAAACTTAATATATTCGCGATATTACAAGAAATAAAATAAACAACAAAAAATAAGTATCATGGTTATGTATGAAATAGTCCCACCCAAATCAGCTGCTGCGCTGGTCTTCCTTGGGCATATAAAGTCATCTATATAAAAAGGATCCTCATTGAAAATTAGCGCCATGGCTTGCCGTGACATTATGCTGAGTGTGGACCTGTTCAGTGTCATAACTCATATGCCAAATTTTTTTATGTACAGTAATTGTGATGTTTTTTTATGACGTTAAAATGGGCAAAGTTCGCATACTGTTCGCTAGTCATACTGTAATGTTTATCCGAGTCATCGTTTGCCATATTTTTTCCCCACTGAAACCAAAGTTTTCTAAAAAAAATATAGAAAACGTTTAGGTTTGTTTTATTACATTTCTGAACAATTATTGGATTCAGAGAAAAAAGAACTTTATGACAAACGATAATTCTGACAGAAATTACATTCGAACTTTCAATAAGTCATCATCATCATCATCATCATCCAGCCTATATACGTCCACTGCAGGGCACAGGCCTCCCCTCAGAATGAGAGGGCTTGGACGGTAGTTCCCACGCGGGTCCAGTTCAATAAGTATAAGTAGTAAGTAGTATAAGGCGATATGGGCCCCGTTAAAATTCCTCACAACACAATTTGAAGACTATGTTTCGAATTTAAATGCACAAACCTATTTACTCAAAAGAACACGGTCAGACCGAAGCTTATGCTCTCAGTTTAGTTTTGAATTTAAATTCAAACATTTTGCTATCATTTTATATACCAACGTAATTACAGAGAGCCACTGCCTTTATTGCCATATGCTGCAGGCCAGTGGACGGTCTCTACGATTGTTAATGGCTTTAGTCACACATGTTTCACCTTTTTTTTTTATTCATGTGAAAAATATTTTACCAAACATTATAATTACGTTCCTCATCGCCACATTGTGTTACCAGTGATGGATGACATGGACACGAGACGTGGTGTTTCACTATAGACCGTGTAAATATGCTTAGAGTTGCTCAACGAGCTAATAATGGAGAGAGCTAATGTTCGGGGTGTCTCTACGAGATCGAATAAATGAGGAGATACGTAAAAGAACGAGGGCCACTGACATACCCAAGCGAATTGCCGACTAATGGATCGAATGGATGAAATTTGGTATAGATTATTTATTATTTCATCTTGATTATTATTTGGTTGGGTTTTGATTTCGACCGCCCATTCTTTACCTTGTAGTTTTGATTCTGTGTACCTGTTTTCTGTATTGCTTACTATTTGCGATGTACAATAAAGAGACATTGTATTCTATTGTATTACCTATGTATTGTATAGAGATAGTTTGAGACCCTGGGAAGACCATAGGATTGTTTTTATCCCGGAAAATTGTACAGTTCCCGCTATAAGCTAATTATTGGTAAACGACGTTGCGGGCAATAGAAATGCTGTTATGAAAAGCGATCAAATAATCGGGTTCAAAGAACACAGATTGCTAGTAGTAAAAAACTCGTAAAACGTTTACGAAAACTTGATTTATTTTAATAGTTTAGAATTTTATTATTTGTAAGCGCTCTCTAGTTTCGTAACGTCTTTTCTGTTTTGAAATAATGAAAAGATTTAGTGTGGGAGATTATTTTTTAGAGTTTTTCCAATAAACTTTAGCATTTACTTGAAATGAGCATTCTTGCGTTATACATTACATGAAAGCGATGATACATTACGGAATATAGCTCACAAAATAAACAGAAGCGTTTTAGGATACACCATCAGCCAAATAAGTGGTCTATCATTTTTTAAACAAGTTTTTTTTTTATTCGACTGGATGGCAAACGAGCAAGTGGGTCTCCTGATGGTAAGAGATCACCACCGCCCATAAACATCTGCAACACCAGCGGTATTGCAGATGCGTTGCCAACCTAGAGGCCTAAGATGGTATACCTCTAGTGCCAGTAATTTCACCGACTGTCTTGCTCTCCACGCCGAAACACAACAATGCAAGCACTGCTGCTTCATGGCAGGATTAGCGAGCAAGATGAACAAGTTCCTATCAAATGGATATGTCGCTAAAGTCGAACTTTCAAATTGACAAACACGTCCTTTTATTATTGTTTGTGACATGCAAACAATGTGGCCCTCAACAAGTTGTTTAAATACAAAAGGGCCACATGTAAAAAAAAATGTTTTTCAGTCCAGTAATTGTATTTAAAATGCTATTTAACACGAGAGTGAAAGGGACGGTACGATACGAACTTCGATTTCCGAATTTCGTAGTTTATCAGCTCAACTCTTAGTGTACCCTCTCCTGCGCATACTAAACCTGCGCCGGGAGCATTTAACAATAAATCAAATTCTCCACTTACGCTATTATAGCAATTACCTGTAACGTCGTATAATACGTCGTAAAGCGTCGCGGAGGTCTGTTACCCTGTTTGAAGTACAGTGAGCTAAAATAGACGGAGACTTTGGTACAGTCGGCATAAACGGAGCTGCGGAGGGGCTTCTAAATATTTAAGTACGTATTGTCAATCAAACGTATTCAGATATTTTTGAACACCTTAGAGGACACTGTCAAAGGTGTCTATATAGCTTTTTTCGTTTCAGAGATAAAAACTATCTTATGTCCTTCTCCAGGACTCACATTATCAGTATAACGAATTTCATCTAAATCAGTGTAGCGGTTTAGACGTAATGAAGTGACAAACAAACAGGACTTACAAACTTTCACATTTATATAATTGTGAGATAATAATAATTAATTGAAAAAAATAAAATAAAAGGAAAACTGTGTATCATTGTAGGAGTATACTCTGGAATAACAGAATTGATATTTAAAATAATTTCCCTAATTAAATATTGCACTTACTTCTAATTAAAATAGGCTTGAAGTTTCCACGGTAAGCAAAGCAACGAGCAACAGCCACTAATAACTATGAGTACCTATGTAACAGCTACTTATAAAATATGAGTATGAGTATACAGCAGTTAATTATACTCTCCGCTACGTACTCAAAGTCTGCACTTTCATAATTGCAATAAAGTAGTTTTAATATTTGTTTTACATTTCCGTCGTAAAGTTAGGCATAAACAGATTTGTTCTAGGGTTTATGTGACAGCGAAAGTAGGAACGCGGATATGTACATAAATAAGATAATGTGTAAGATATTGAACGAGATGAAAGGCAGACAAAGAACCATATAATATAAAAATAAGAATAAAACTAAAAAATCGTCACAATGTTAATTATTGCAATTTAATTTTTATTCATTTATTTTGTTTGTGGTATTTTGACTATAAATGGGATAGTTTGTAAATCTGTTTCTTAATATGTTTGTTACCTTATTACGCCTAAACCGCTGAAAATTAAGATGAAATTCAGTGTACAAATATTTCGAGCTTCGGGGAAGGGCATAGGATAGTTGTTATCCCGGAAAAATGCATGGTTTCCGCGGGTTAGCGATAAACGAATTGTACGCGGAGTCGCGGGTAACAGCTAGTTGCTAATAATTATATACTTTTCGGCTCGCACCTCTGAGTTTTTCGAAATTCATGTGCGGTGAAGGAAAACATCGTGAGGAAACCTGCACAAACCTGCGAAGCAATTCAATGGTGCGTGTGAAGTTCCCAATCGCACTGGGCCCGCGTGGGAACTTATGGCCCAAGCCCTCTTGTTCTGAGAGGAGGCCTCTGCCCTGCAGTGGACGTATATAGGCTGGAATGATGATGATGATGATGATATACTTTACACACCTCTCCTTCAGAAAAGTAACTTTTCCTCCCTGACGAGAGGGAGCACAGTGCAACTTTTCTGTTCAAGGCTTTTCTAAGTGTTTTGCAAAATACCATTTTTTGAAGTTGATAATTGTAAAGCCACGCTATTTTCTATGCTGGTTGTTCTTTAATAATGTTTAGTTTTTTTTTTCAAGTTTCTTAATGCTCGGTGGGAAAAGTTGTATGAGCCACTCGGGAGCAAAATTATTTTCATCTTGGGCGTTAACACTTGAATCCCTCATTACGCTCAGCTTCTACTTTAGAACATTCTGGATTCAATTGTACGCCCTCACCGTAAATACATCATTTTGCTCCCTTGTGTGTGAGTCAATTAGTAATTACCTAACTGATCTATCATCAGACCATGGAAAACACATATTTGACCAAAATATACCTTAAAGATTTTGAAAAAACCATTTTTCTGAACCAGTGTTAGATTAATTACTTATTTCATTTGATATTTTGACTTAAAATGATGAAAATGGACGTCTTTTTGCTGATGATGATGATGATGATGAGAAGCAGCAAATTTGATATAAGTAGAAGCGGAAGAAAACGTACACGGTGGCGTTTCTAATCATCCTATTGCTTCTGTAGAAAATATAACTGATATACTGCATCCCATAATTAGATTTATTTAGTCGTTCGCTCAAATGTTTTGCGATGGCTGTCACCCTCTGATGAAACTGTATTTTTACTGTAGAAACACTTGCAAACTGAACCTTGATACTGTGTATGAAATATTTTATGTAAGTATACTCGTATTTATTTTGCCCGCGGCTTCACCGGGTGGAATTCGATTATCGCGCGCTGTTCCCTCGGCTGTGCATTTTTCGGGATAAATAGTAGCCTATGTTACTCTCTGGCCCATAAACTATCTCTATGCCAAAAATCACGTCGATCCGACGCTCCGATTCGACTTGAAAGGCGGACAAACACACAAACACACACACACACACACACACACACACACACTTTTTCGCATTTATAATATTAGTATGGATGCAAGCTATAATAGCAAGTTTAAATTTAATACAGTACATTGTAATTTCGGATTTCACGCTTCTCCATTTTGATTCAGATGCCATTTATGGAAACACTTAAAATGCCACGGTCTTAAAAATAGTCGGTTCTGAAATTCTGACGTTTTCTGATTACTACTTAATTTATAAATTAAAATTTAAATGCCGTTGCCGAAGACTAAGTAACTTAATTATTACAAGCTTTTATTTAGTTTCACCTGTCCCGTAGTCTGATTGACTTGAAATTTGGCATCCTTTTGTAAATCACGTGACAATACAATAATCTAGTAGTGACATCCTGGTAGTCCAGCTAGGATCGTGTCCGCTGAACGGAACTCTTCAACGGTTAATAGCATCGACTTGAAATTTGGTACGCAAATGTAGTTTGGGTGACAATGCAAGTACAGGCAACAAAAAGTACAGTCAGCAAGAAAAGCTGGTATTAAAAATGATTTTTTTGAACAAAAACTTATTTTCGATTTTGTATTCTTGTTTCGATTGCTAAATAGAGTCGAATGGAGATCTAGGAGAGTGTTTAATGACGACCGAGTCAAAGCCAACACCTTTATGTCAATAAAAGTAAGCCCTAACGTCCTAAATTTAGGACATACGTGAAAAACGTACAAATACGATCAGACGACCAGATGGCCTAGTGGTTAGAGAACCTGACTACGAAGCTTGAGGTCTCGGGTTCGATTCCCGTGTCGGGCAGATATTTGTATGAAAAATACGAATATTTGTTCTCGGGTCTTGGGTGTTTAATATGTATTTAAGTATTTATCTATCTATATAATTATATTTATCCGTTGCTTAGTACCCATAACACAAGCTTTGCTAAGCTTACTTTGGGACTAGGTCAATTGGTGTGAATTGTCCCGTGATATTTATTTATTTATACGTGCAAATGTCAACTTTTACTGATTGGCGTTAAGTTTCAAATTTTAATAATCGACTCTCAAGAAAAAAGGTATGACTGTCCTGATAGCCTGAAATCCTTGTTCACACATTGTTGTATAAACATTCGGATAAATTACAAACTACAACACAAAATTACAAACAAAACAAATTGGGGAGAAAAGTCCTCGAGTGGCGACCACGAACCGGAAGACGAAGCGTTGGCAGGCCTCCAACCAGGTGGACTGACGACATCGTGAGAGTAGCGGGAAACCGGTGGATGCAAGTGGCGAGTTGTCGTTCATTGTGGCGTTCTAAGGGGGAGGCCTTTGTCCAGCAGCAGTGGACGTCTTCCGGCTGATGATGATGATGATGAAATTACAAACAGTACAAAAACTCAACGTTACTCAGCGTCGTAAATCATTTTATTCGAAGGAAATCATCCAGATTATTATCAGATCGAAAGCAGACACAAATAAACGCTGTAGACGCTTTACAACTTAAGACGGCGCGGTTTATGTATATCTGCATGCTGAGCCTATTTTAATCCTTAACATTCCATGCAATGAATGTTTATTTTTGATTATTTTTCATTCTAAGTCTTGGCCTATCGATCAAGTAAAGTGTCGCACACAGTGTAAGCGTTCCTAATTTAGAAAGTTTTTAATTACAAAATATGTTAATTACGTGACCTTTTTCGATGTTTGTCCAATATGCCACGTCAATTTCAGTTTTAAAGTTTAATTTTTTTATCTATAACAATGACTGTGATGTTATATTGTGTATAAAAAAAAAACAATTAGTCAAAAACTTAATTACCGTGTAGTTTCTACCAATAAACTGAGCCATTTATGGAAGTTAACGGAAGTCAAAATAAAAATGATGTAAGTATTTTTAATGTGAAACATAGACGCTCTGTTAAGTATAATAATTTTCCACACATTTTCGCACAGATATTTACATTGGTAAAATAAACTCGCCAGACGCAAAAAAAGTCCGACATCTATCCAGACTAAATTTAGTCGCCCCATTTTAATCTAATCGGCCCGCCTCATCGCTTTTGCGATTGATTTGATGCATTCCTGAATAAATGTTTACTGCTATATTTAGATATGAATGTGCAAGTATTTTTTGATTCAAATATACCTTTACTAGTTTTTTACTCATGGCTTCGCACGCGTAGAAATTGAATTGAAATTCCAGGATTTCGCAAAGGTTTCTTTAGGCTGCAGCTCCACTGAGGCGGAGACGAGCGGAGCAGAGAGGAGACTACGAGCGGAGAGAAGACTCGTATTTTGAACATGAAACTACCGTGAGACTCACTCATATTAAATGACATAGTAACGGATAACTCACGTCTTAAACCGAGTGACATGTTTCGGGCTTTTTCGTAGCCCATCTTCTCAGGAGCACGCCTCGGCGGCTGCCGCTCACTGCCGAAACATGTTGAGCTAAACTCGGTTTAAGACGTGAGTTATCCGTTACAATATCATTTAATAAGACTCGTATTAGTTGAATCCACATCTCGTCTCCGCCTCATTATCATCAGACGTGTAGGGATTGGTCGATCCCTACACGTCTCCTCTCCGCTCCGCTCGTCTCCGCATCGTGAATTTTAACACGTTTGGTCGGCCCCAGTGACACAACGTCTGTGACTTTTTAGTTCTCACTCCTATGCCAGTGACACGTATTTGTGACTGCTGTGGGATACGCGCTATGCCTAGCGTAAGAGCTTAGTGCAGTTAGCTTTTATATCATATCGAAACAATTAGATTCAAAGAAAAAATAATTATGATTAACAAACATTATGACTTGAAAATACAAACTGAAATATGCACAGAAAAACCAGAAAAATAAGACCAACACTGGGAATCGAACCCAGGTCCTCGGTATTCCGTACCGCGTGCTATACCGCTACACCACTGTTGGTCAACGGCACAGACACGAATTTCCCCTATGCACCACATATCTCAACTTGTTTTTGTTTCTTATTTAGCCACTTAAGCAGTGACGCTAGCGACATCTATGCCGTAGCCCTCATCAAAAATACAAAAAGATTCCAAAAAAAACAATCTTAAACATTATGACTTTCAACAATTATGCGAGCCGATATGGACCCAAATTTTGGCAAGCAGGCATATGCTTAAATATTTGACTTTGCACATATGTATTCTTAACCTGCAGTCACTCCAGTAGCCACAAGCCATCACGTCTCTCATCAATTAGAACGAGCGATTGTTCTTACATTTTATTGTTTTGTTTTGTTTGACAAGCTCTTCGAGTATTTGGGTTAGCAGAAATATACGGTAGCTTTTTGTTTTCCGGCTATTTTAGCAGATTTGCTGGCGGCGGGAATGTGTAAATGAATTTGCTGGGACCACATTATTTTATTTTGGTACCGAATGCTTTGATACCAGTTCAATATACAGTATAATCCGGTCTTTATTTACTGTTCTGATTTTATTCATTTATTGAATCAGGCGTTACTTTACAGAGGTCCATATCAATGAACTAAAAACAAATTACTTTGCTCACCCCCAACTTTAAGGTCGGTTACTTTGCGGAGCTCCATATCAATAGGCAAAGTACCTACTTAATTGGCTTTACCTCACTGACTTTATTCGTTCATCATCGAAATTTGAAATTTGTATTCTTATCAATGGAGTAACTTCTACTTTTCCCTCTCTTTCACCAGCCTTTTGACTTCTTCATTGTGATCCGGTGTCAACGTTCTCTATAATGTGACCTTCTTCCTATCCACCTGTAAATTTGTCTACTATCATAACGTATTATAATCGTATCAAGTTAGATGTCCCATTGTTTCCTCTTCTTTTCTCAATAACTCTGAACAAGCATCTCTTTTAACCAACTGACCTCGATTTTTCTTTTCTTTCTGTCAACTTACCTTCTCCATTGTCCTCCAATAGCACTTCAAAGCTTTTTTTTTCTCTTCTTAGTGGCTGCAATTTTGTTAGAGTGGTAAAGGTTGTCGGCAAGGTATCAATATAGTGCTCTCATAAGCCAAAAGGCACTATCTAATAAAAAAACATTCCGAGTTATTTATACCTTGTGATGCAGAATGTCTTAAGCTACACAATGGTTTTTTTTTGAGATAGCGCCTTTTGGCTTAGAAGAGCAGATTTATGGACCATCAAGACGACTTTCTTGGCAAAATAGTTTGGTGGTTTCCTTTTGTCTTCTACGCCGCAGAGCTACAGTACACGGCCATAAAGATTGCACATCGGTATTTGGAAAGAGACTCGGCTAATTTCGGCTTCGTAGAGCGTTGTCACACACTACTTATGTGACGTTTGTCAGTCGCTGTAGAGGTGCAATAGAGTACAGATGCATTTTGGTGAAAATATATTATTATAATAAAGAGTTGTTGAAACTCCCCAAAACTTTAAATTGTACGATGGCATCTTTAGGGAAAAGAGGGAACTATCCTTTTTCTAGTAATTGCAATAGTTTACATGTCATTCATTTAACGTAAACTAATTAAGTCCAGGTGCAGGATTTATTTGATATAAAACGTCACTTAATAAATAAGATGATTGACGGACGTTCGCCAGTGTTCGGAAATCGTCGTGAACAGCCAGTTGTCTCGAAAATACAAACTGAGACATGGATGCACAGAACATAGAGTTTGTAGTTGGCAATAGAGAGGCGCTGCCCACTCACACATCAGGTACCTTAGTCGACTCTTACGACACCCACGGGACAAAATGGGTCCGTCCTATTCTAAAGCCGGGCACGGCAGATATTAAAAGCTACCAATTTACTATTTACTTCTTATAATGTCCAGATCTTAATTACTCTACGTCATTACTGAATATGAAAGTTAACCAACTGCACCTAAAACGTTGTTTCTCTGCCAAGTCAAACCGCCGGGCGCTAAACGCGGTAATAAAAACCAATGAGCCGGAAGGCGATTTAATAGTTGATAGTGGAAGGTAATGTGCGACAGAGAGGAGAAATATTGCCGCATGGCTTTTAGTGTGTATTCATTTTGTATGTAGTATGTACCTATATATTCCGGGATTTTACAAAATTTCCCTGGGATTTCCCCAAATTTTTATCGTGGTCTTCATTGGGGTTGTGTTGAGAATAAATGTCCAAAATTTCAAGACTCGTAAACTCAGCGGTTGAAATTTCAAGATTTTATCATTATTCCGTGGGAACATTAGGATAAAAAGTAGCCTATGTGTTATTCCAGACGTCCAGCTACCTACTTTGTTATTTCGAGATTTTTATCCCTATTTCGTAAGAATATCGGGATAAAAAGTTTCCTATATTTTAATCCAGGTTTTAAACTATTTTTTTGCTAAATTTGATCCAAATCCGTCCAGCCGTTTTAGCGTGAAGGAGTAATAAACATACACACGCACACAAACCTTTGCATTTATAATATTAGCAGGATCAGGTGCCTTATGAGAAACAGGCCGTGCAATCTGGAATAATCCATTATGGACGACTAGGAAAAGGAGGGCCCGGATAGTGCCGAACTATACCACAAACGGGACTTATCACGCTAAACACACGAGTAATAGTTTACCTCGACGTCTCGACCACATTACAGTGGGCGTCGTCTCGAGTAGACTGGTGTGGGGTGTCATGTCTACTTAGCAGCGTGAGTCCTTCGAGCTTCCCGCACTTTTTCCTTGACTGACCCTCGCCCTTCAACTTTCTCAACTTCAACTTTCTTGTTTTTGGCAACCGGTCGCTTTAGGTTACCAACCACTACTGTCAATGACTCCTGACTTCTCTAAAAACCGCTCTTAAAGTATTGCTATCTCTTGTCCACAGGTGCCCTTGTGGGTGGTATTTTGGGAGGTCTGGCCATGCGTCTGGGCCGGCGGACCATCCTGCTGGTCGCGGCACTGCCTTACACGCTCACGTGGCTCGCCACAGCTTTGTCCACCAGCGTGGACATGATATCAGCCACATCCTTCTGCGGCGGGATGCTCGTCTGCTGCATCACTATGATAACGCAGGTAAAACTTTATGTTAAATAACGAGGTATTCAAATTAATATCTAACATCTGGTAGGTTCTCGAGTGGAGAGGAGACCACGGATCGGTAAGCGCAGCGTAGGGCGTCCACCAACGACATGGACGGATGATTTGGTTAAAGCCGCGGGTTCATGGTGGATGCAAGCCACATCCAACCGAGGCAACTGGAGTTCTGAGGCCTATATCAGGCTATATGCAACAGTGGACGTCCTACGGCTGATATGAGGATGATGATGATGATCTGGTAGCAAGGTTCGAGGCACATCAGTGTATTGTGCTGGTAGTGATATTTGGGTTTGTGTGATTTGTATGTGTTCTTACGGTGTGGAGAGATGCTGCATGAACGCAATTTTTTGCATAATATACGACTGTTTTCAGTTCATTATATGGACCTCCGCAAAGTAACCTGTCCATTGATCAAGTTATAAAATAGACATACATAGTGAAACAACTTCAATACATGTTAAAGCAAGGTATGCAAATATTTTTTGTCGGCTACGGAACACTACTCTTGAAGGGTTTTTCAGCCGAAGCACCTGTAGATCAGAGTTTTCAACTAGTGTGTCACCAGTGATGACATAATGTTATGGCTTTCAGACATTGTTCTGTAACAAAAACAATACAGTTAATAGGTATGGCATAGACAACAGTACTATCACCATTGACACTTATCTTACGCCAGTTCTCAACACTCATAGCTATTGTCGATCAATCATTATCATTCAACATTTCCCCGCTGTCATTGTGTGCCGTGGAAATGATTCTCATAAATTATAACAAAAGATCATTATTAGAAACTGTTATGTCTGCAAAAAGTATGTGAGACAAACGGATGCGACGAAAGGTTAATGATTTATTAATCTCTCATTCATTTCGTGTTATAATTTTATTTGTTATGGACGTCGTCTTACTAACATTATAAACTACTTAGACTCTGGCCAGCGAAAGCTGTCCACGATAAACCGCGGCAAATTTAAAAAATATGAGGCTGACAACACTTGCTGTTTACTGATTAAACGATAGTTAAAATACCACAAACGGGACTTATCACGCTAATACACAAGAGTAACCCACACAAACACACGAAACACACGAGTGTGTTTCAGCGTGATAGACTTATCACGCTGTGGTATTTTGACTATGAGTGAAAATCACGAAACATTTGATTAAACGATGTTGGTACTTAGAAATTATTTAAACTTTCCAGATATTAAATTATAATCGGGACTCTTCAAGCTGCATCAAAATTCATGTAGTAATGTGTGAAAGTTGATGACGCACTTAGGAGTCCCTTGGTAAAAAATAGTGTTCTTAGGTGTACCTAAAGTACCTAAGTACTTAAATTTTCTAGAATCCTTGAAACTTTATCACATTTGGATCACACATATGGACAATCACAAATTAAGATTAATATAATTATAGTTATTATCCTTGATAATCAATCAGCTTACGCAGTGTCTGTGACAGATACAAAATCGTTCAAAGGAGCAAAACACTGATATTCTGCCGCATTTAAACACGTAGTTACCTCAAGAGTGTAATATTCAAATTAAAATTTGCTACATTTAACGCAAATTAAATGGAAGCCGTCCATATTATTGTTTTCAATGCGACACATTTATGTAAAACACTTTGTATCCGCAAAGTTCGTTCGTTAGGTGAAATATATTTTTTCGAACTGTTAAATTACCAAGACATTTAGCAACAGCAGTTATAATAATAATTATATCGACTTAAACGATGTTACGACCAAGATAGAAATCCCACCTCGATTTTATTTATATACCAAAATAACACTAACTTCAAATACTAACCCCGTGATCAACGATCAAATATTGCTGTCCTTTCGATATCGTTATAAACGGTTTTGACTGTTTAACACTTTGCTTCAATCCAAGTTTTAAATTTATTTATATTGTCCTCAGGTATACATCACAGAGATAGCAGTTCCAGACATCCGAGGTTGTCTTAGCTCCGTGCTAAAAATCCTGAGCCAAATCGGCATCCTCATCTCCTACTCTTTGGGAGCTTACTTAGACTGGCAGCAGCTAGCTTTAGTAGTAGCTGCAGCACCAGTCTTACTCTTCTTCGCTCTGCTGTTCATACCTGAAACTCCCTCTTCTCTGCTGTTAAGAGGGAAGGAAGAAGAAGCGTCCGACGCGTTGCAATGGCTGAGAGGTCCTGATGCAGACATTGGACAGGAACTAGCTACCATCAGAACGAACATACTGGCCAGCAAAAGATGCCATGACAGTGGAAGATTAAAGGCTTTACTATCAAAGAGACTAACACGGCCAGTTTTAATAACCTGTGGCCTTATGTTCTTCCAAAGGTTCACTGGCGCTCACGTCTTCAATTTCTACGCAGTTCCCATGTTCAAAAAGACTTTTAGGATGATGAACCCGCACGGAGGAGCTATAGCTACCAGCGTGGTCCAACTCCTCGCTTCATGTCTATCAGGGATGCTTATAGACAACGTAGGGAGATTACCCCTTCTTCTAATAAGTGGAGTGATGATGTCCATTGCACTGGCTGGCTTTGGTTCGTACGCGTATTACGAAGAAGTAATAAGAAATTCTACAGAGTTCACCCATGAGATATCGGGCTCATACGATTGGATTCCACTTTTATGTGTGTTGACTTTTACCATTGCATTTTCTTTAGGAATCAGTCCAATATCTTCGCTATTGATAGGGGAGTTGTTTCCTTTAGAATATAGGAGTACGGGTAGTGCTCTGGCAACAAGTTTCAGTCATCTTTGTGGTTTTATTAATGTTAAAACAGCAGCAGATTTCCAAGAACACATAGGCTTGTACGGCCTCTTTTGGTTGTACGCCGGTATATCGGTTCTTTGCTTGTTGTTTGTTATTTTTTTCGTTCCGGAAACGAAAGGGCGTGAAATCGACGAAATGGACCCGAAATATGTCGAATCGCTTTGTATTAATCGATAGTATACGACTAACGCTTTGATTCACAAAGAATATGGTCGGTGCTCTGAATTTAGAACAGTCTTTCCGATATGTAGTCACTGGTTTGAGTTAGTCTATGTATGCGTTCCCAATGAAATAAGGATGCATGTAGTGATAAACTAGATTTTTTTTTAATTAAACTGTGATTGGGACTAATCATTAATATTTTCTGTGACTTTCTTTTGTAAAAGGTTCAGTAGTTTTGGTAAGAATCGTTTAAAAAATATTGAAATATACAGTAAAACATTTTCTAAAATTACACGGACTGAATTCTTTGTGATATGCCGTGTGGTTAAGTATTGTATTTATAACAAATCGGCTACTAGATAAGTTAACTAGCAGATAACATAGTATTATAAGAGATTATCTTTCAAATAACCACCCAGTCTTCCATGAATGCAGACAGTAAGTTATGGTCAAGTTAAATTCCGTAAATTTACCATTTTTGAAATCTTAAAAGACCTTACCTCACTTAAAAAGGTTTATTTTCAATTTTGAGAAATTTCCTGCAATATTTGCTAGGAGGTCAGTTATTCCAAGCATGTTTTTGTATACTTATTTCCTATTATAGACAATAGCATTGGTAATCCGTGAACTTCAATTTGTAGGTTATTGGTTTTCAAAACCAATTTCGAAAACCATGATTATCTAAGTACTCGTTATTACAACAATTGTGAACAAGCAAATTTCACTGATTATCAATTGCTAAAGTAACTACTAGGTATGTATTTTTCTTGGTTTGCTATCATGTGGAAAGTACAACCGGGTTTTAATTTCAAGTTAATCAGACCATTAGATTGTCATTTATTTGGCTTTCATTATAAGTAACATTATAAAATCAAATCAAATCAAAAAAAATATTCGATTCGGACGCAGTTTCTTTAGGACAGAAACATACCAATCTTGAAATCATTTCATTCAAAAATTGCAAGTAGCTTGTTATCTTTACCTTTGAAACTGTATCGATATAGATCAGTGCCTTTTTTGTAATTCGTATATTTTATGACATATTTACATCTGCATTCGGGTATTAGTTCAGTATTATTGTTATAATTGTATTTAGATGCCATTTTGTGCCTTTGTACAAAGTTCCTCGTAACAAGACTTCGCATTCGTGGAGATTATCTAAGCGAGTGTTTGTAGTATTATTAAGATTGGTTTTTTAGAATCTTTTTGTATTTTTTATTTCAATTCCAATTTTTACTTTTACGGTCATCCCGTAAAACCGAAATTGAAAATACAAACTGAAACATAGATGCACAGAAAAACAGAAAAAATAAGACCATCACTGGGAATCGAACCCAGGTCCTCGTAATCGTACCGCGTGCTATACCGCTACACCACTGATGGTCAACGGTACCGACACGAATTTTCCCTATGCACCTAATATCTCAGCTTGTGTTTCTTACTTAGTCACTTAAGCAGCGACGCTAGCGACGCTTATGTTGTCGCTGTTGTAGTATTATGTTTGATATGGCTTAACAAGTGGCTCGAGCGATGCACAAAAATATGTCTACATTAATTCTGAGTGGAGGCTTGGATCGAGCAGTGGGACGTATAAGTATGTAGGCTGGGATGATTTAAGTAGAACATAGAATGCTCACGAGCCAGCTGCTAATGCCAAGGTAATAGATCTGAGGACTGTGTTTTCATTTCATACTATTAAATATAGCATTAACGTGTAAATTACTGTAGATAGTAGCTTTAGTCGGTTAAAATTTGTTATGACGGGTATGAAAGTAGCAAGAAAGAAAGAAGTGTTTTTAGGGCCTATGAAAATTTAACTATTACAATTTGAAACGTATTAAAAATGTATACAATACACACTGCGATGCGGAATCAAGTCCAGTTTAGACTTGCAAGCAGAATGGTGCAAGTGTTACATTGCGAAGTCGTGAAGGGAACGAGTTTGATGGTGGTCAATTGACAACAGCAATGTGATGTTACTACAGATCTTAAGTGGGCTTTAGAGAGACATTCAGAATGTTATTTAACAAGATTTTAGTTAACTGATATGCATAATCAGCTGCAGAGAAACGTGACTACACTGCGGTACACAAATAATATATCGAAGGGGGCTCACCTTTCTATGCAGCTGACTGTACTTCAATAAAGTGGTGTTGAATCTATCAATTAATTAATCGACATTCTGTATGTTTAGAGATTTAGCAAAACACAATTTTATAATACGTTATTTAGTTAAATTGAAAAGGTTTTAGTGAAAAGACAAGCAGTGAAATTCAACCATGATGAGGTTTTTCTATGGTTTTTTTTTCGATATTTCGATTTTTGTTGATCACATAATGTGAATTGATATTTTTAACAAATTTTATGCATTTATTTTGAGCCAGTGTCTTATTCACAAAATGTATTCCTATTGTAGATAAATTTCAAAATACGTTATAAAGTATTTATGTTGTGATTAGTTTATATTTTGGCTTATGTTGTCGTTTTTTACGAAGACAACAAATCTTTACTTTATTCGATAACAATAAATATTTTGTTACAACAATGAAATTATTTGAAACTATGTTTGCATTGTAAACACGACGACATAGGCTAAAGGTACAGTAGTATGATGTGTTTATTTATAATTATTAAGTATACAATTTTAAAACAAGTGAAATGTTACAAAGATGGATAAGATAATGATTGGAATAGATAGTACAATTCAAGTTTACCCTCTGACATTCTGAATTAACATACTTAGCTTAGGCCACATACACTCGTACAGTGGGAAATCATACTTACAATATTTTTTGATTTTACTACAATTTTCATGTAAGTAATATTTTCTCTCAAAAATATTTGAATTTAACACAAAAATAATACAAAATGACAGTCTATTTCAATCATTGTCAAATGAAGGTTCTATCACACATAGAATCGGTGCTAAACGGTGCCTTGCATTTTGCAATTTATGTTTAAAATAAAAATATACGTAGCGAAACTTGTACATAATATTATAGGAATGTAAATACGTAAAATATTTATATAAATGTTTATACACATGTGTTGCCATCGTACATTGTTCAATAGGTACCTATTATATTAATAATTTGTACTTAAACCTTCGAATTTAAGAATGTGTTACAAATTTGAAATAAATTTCGTGAACCTTGATTTTTTAATTTTTTATATTGGCAAGCACCTTAGAGTTTCGAAAATCCCTTTTCAGTATGCCTCTATCTTCCTCATGGAAGACGTTCGTTGAACTTTAATTATTTAGTCAGTCCATCTTTCTTCTAAGTCGCTACACTCTGACTGAGTGGTCAGTGCCGGTTTTAGCAGCACAATGGAGCAGAAAGTAAAAAAATACAACATGACCCGAAATTACAAACAAAATAATTATTTAAGTACTTCAATATGTCACTCAAAACACGAGCTTACTAACGGTAATTTTTTTTTATAATTTCCCAAACCAACAAAGCAAAAAAAATCACCCAAGCAAGAGAAAACCACTTCAATATGTCTTATACTTATAATATGTATTAACATCCGGAAAAATAAATTAAATGTCATCTAACGAGCAAAATAGGAAAATGATGACATCACAACAATGCCCCGGAAATGACGGTCACCGTTGTCATCTGATTGCATTCTATGGGGGGTCACGGTGTAGTTAACAGAAGTACAGTCACTAGCAAACTGACACAACAAATTCATTTTCTTTGACTGTACCTACCCCAAATTGACATACCCTAGCATGATTCGGAGACAGAGGCCGTCTTGCAGGAAAAAATAAATCTAGATTTAGTAGTTAAAGCTGGCTTAAGCTTGAAAGTTCCATACAATTTGACACTACTAAACTGAGCTTAACGCAAACTCGAGATATATGTGTTTCCAGCAAGTAGCCAAGAGAGTCGTTTACTTTTAAACTATTTCATAATAATATTAACTAATTCATTGTAGTTTCGATAAAAAATTGACGTTTATTGGTGCGACGTAAAGAGCGCCTACGTAAAAATCATTGCAAATCTGTTTTTTTGCATAATTATTTCCTACAGGCGTTGACAGTAGATGTTACAAAGATGTCTTTTTAACCCCCGACACAAAAAGAGGGGTGTTATAAGTTTGACCGCTATGTCATTGTGTGTCTGTCTGTCTGTCTGTGTGTCTGTCTGTGTGTCTGTCTGTGGCACCATAGTTCTTAAGCGGGTGCATCGATTTGAATGCGTTTTTTTTAATTTGAAAACAAGTTGGTTTTTAGACATGTTTCATCAAAATCGGTTCAGCCGTTTGTTAGATGTTGTAGTTTGAAGTGACAGTCGGGTTTTTTTTCATCAAAGCAAATCCAGTCCAATTGGAACATAACACCATCACATCTTGGCATAACCTGAGGAGTAGGAATAAACTAATCAATTCGTTTACCAAAATGCAAATTGTACCTATAATCAGGTCTATATCATTAAGTGTCCAAAGTTTTGAAAAATTTCCTTGCTCACCCGCGACCTTAAAAAAATCTAAAAAAAAAAACTTTTAGTTCATTGATATGGACCTCCGCAAAGTAAAGCCTGATTCAATAAATTAAAATAAAAATGTACAAGAGTTACTTGCTATCAAAGAGTTTAGTAGGAGAGTATTTTGACAGTATAGCTTATAAAGAAATAATACTAATTTATATTTTAAAGAATATTATAATAAGAGTTAATTTAAGAATAATTGTTTTGCCCGAACAGGGTTTATACTGGGACATAATTTTATTTTCAAGAACTTGTACACGTATAAAGTAATAAATAATTATGATTATGATGGTTATATACGTAAAACACAGTTGTTTATGCTTTTATTCGTGTCATACTACAATCTTACACTAGTAGGGTCAAAAACGAGTTCTTGGATGTAAGTATGTGTGTTTGTTAGTGTGTGCAGAATACATACAGAATGTCGCTTCTCGCATAACTGAGCTACTTTTTACATTATCCCTGTCCATGATAAAAAAGTATGCAATTTCCCAGAAACGACTTTTTAGTTTTAGCCAGTCTGTATAATATGTATGTAAATAAATGTCTGTAAATGTATGTATGTATGTAAATACTTTATTGTACATCAAACACAAAATAATACAAAAAGAAAACAACAAATCATAACAGTACAAAGGCGAACCATATTCTACGCCTTTTAAGCCAAGTTTGTAACATAAAATATAATGTAGAGTTGGCACAATCTGACGGTAGAAGTACAGTATAGATAACTGAAAGAACAAATCGTCTTGAAACACTTGTATGATTTCAAAGAATTAATGCTTTGTATCTGGCACTTGAGTTCGAGTGGCCCTAGAGGTATTGTGGCCGATATTGTTATTACAGTTATTTTTAGAGCCAGATAGCTGAAAGCTTTCGTAATTAAACGTCTTTGAAGGTATATGACGTCAGGTATAATAGTATTTAAGCGGTCTGGAAAGTGTTTTAAAATAACCAAACCAACTTAAAAGAAGTTGAACATTCCCGACATTGTCATTTCAATGTTCAATATCTCTAAAACGGCTGAACAGATTTTACGAGTAATAAACGTAAGCCGTGTGGCCTAGTGGTTTGACCTATCGCCTCTCAAACAGAGGGTCGTGGGTTCAAACCCCGGCTCGCACCTCTGAGTTTTTCGAAATTCATGTGCGAAATTACATTTTGAAATTTACCACGAGCTTTGCGGTGAAGGAAAACATCGTGAGGAAACCTGCAAAACCTGCGAAGAAATTCAATGGTGCGAGTGAGATTCCAATCCGCACTGGGCCTGCGTGGGAACTATGGCCCAAGCCCTCTTGTTCTGAGAGGAGGCCTGTGCCCAGCAGTGGGACGTATATGGCTGGGATGATGATGATGAAACATAACTAATAATTATTTATTTTGTTAGAAACTACCTGGTAAGTAGTTACATTTTGAACAAACCGTAAAATACAATAAAAACGCTGTCTCCAATATTAAGGATAATTCTTCGTTAAGCCTACCTGAGGTTTTCATCGATTTTTGACAAGTTTTTAATCGTAACACTAAAGTTATGGCCAGAAAACCAGTTTTTTGACCTGAAATAGTTCAACTTTGATGCCAAATATCTCGAAGACAAAAAGAACTTTGAAGTAAATATGGGATAGGTACTATATATTGCTTAAAGCCGTTGTTGTTAATATAAAGCAGGTATGTGCAGGTGGTAGGACCTTGTGCAAGATCCGCCCGGATTGCTACACCATCTTGCTCGCTAACCTGCTGTGAAGCAGCAGTGCTTGCACTGTTGTGTTTCGGCGTGGAGAGTAAGACAGCCGTGAAATAACTGGCACTTTGAGGTATTCCATCTTAGGCTCTAGGTTGGCAACGCATCTGCAATACCCTGGTGTTTGCAGTTGTCTATGGCCGGGTGGTGATCTCTTACCACGAAGGAGACCCACTTTGCTCGTTTGCCATCTAGTCGAATAAAAAAAAAAAGCTACAAAAAAATTAGAAAACTAAGAAATTCAGATCGAAGGTCATGGGGCATGAGGTCCCCTTAAGTTTAATTAATGACTGGAGAAGTGCTAGGTAAGAAGTAGGATAAGTTAGCAGTTATGTTAGCCGTGGTGGCCTAGTGTTTTGACCTATCGCTTCACAAGCAGATGATCGTGGGTTCAAACCCAGGCTCAACCCCTGAGTTTCACATGTGAGAAATTTAAATTTACCACGAGCTTTACGGTGAAGGAAAACGTCGTGAGGAAACCTGCACAAACCAGCGAACCAATTCAATGCTTATCACGCAATTGCCTACTTTCAGACCTGGGCAATGTACCTAGGTACTATTGTATTGTTTTGTATGACAAGTAATCGATGTCTCACATCAAAACCTGCAACTTGTAAATATATACTTTCGTAACAAGCGCCATCCCGCAGTTTGGCATGCACTATTAGCAGAAGATACACATGAGGTATCATAATTGCAGACAAATCTTAAAATTTAATCTAAGTGAAAGTCAAAGTATCTGTAAGTTCAGCGTTTTGAATGCAAAAATCTAACCTAACATAGAACAATTTGAAATTCAAATTTTCATTTGAAAGTTCCCTCAAAAACGGCTGGACCGATTTTTCCGTCACTTATTTTAAAAGTTCAAATCGTAATGATTGTTTGGTCATATCTGTCGAAGAACCGACAACCGCTGGAGTAGACGAGTTCTTGACACTGCGGTAGTCTCTACACTGCGTAAAAGTAGAATCAGAATCAGAAAAAATGTTTATTGTAGAACATAGGTAGGCTGTGAGATACAGAGTTGTTAAGACATTTTGCTCAATTTAGGCTATAAAAAGCACTCATCACTGCTGCTGAGCTAAGATCACTACTTTTATTGTATCACGATTAAAAATCACAGAAACAAAACTTAGAAACAACTTTTTTTTTTACAGACCAGCGACTATCATTACATTACAGGTTATAATAACTTATTTTGTTTCCATATATCACGATCTATCCCCAAACAATGACCCCTGTGTACCAACTCGCCTCAATCGATAGATTACAGCAGTGCGACTGACGTGCAAGCGAGATAAACAGATGCCAACTGCCAGGAGTAAGACTGAGACAGGACATTTGTTACTGTTACAAAGGTTTAATCCTCAAATTGGACTGACATTTTGCAAACGGTTCGTTAGTTTGTTAGTTGAATGCTGAAACTCGGACCATCTATAATATTAGTTTGGTTAGCTAAGTAATATTATTATTATAATTAAGCTTATTTAACTAAGTGAAAATAACTGTGTGTCTGGCTGTGTTTTGGGTTCCATGTCTCAAAAAAAGTAACTCAATAAGAGTAAAAATACTTAATAAAACAGCGTAGGCGGTAATCGAACTACAATAAACAATAGAAAACATTGTTTCAGAGCGATCCTTTCTAGGCAACCACTTACAACAGAAAGAAGTATAATAACCATTAATTAATTTATTACAGATTTAAGAAAACTACATTAAAAGGTGTGCGTCGGCCGGGAATCGAACCCGGATCAACTGCTTGGAAGGCACTATGCTGACCATTACACCACCAACGCATCTGTCTTTATGCTCAAATTTGAACGACAGTTTTTATCTACCACACTCAGTCTATAAATACAAAGTAATTAAGTTTAATTACTTCAAGAATATTAAATAACAGGTAATTAAATAAGCCCATGAGAAAAAGATGTGCGTCGGCCGGGAATCGAACCCGGATCAACTGCTTGGAAGGCAACTATGCTGACCATTACACACCAACGCATCTGTTAAGCCTGTGTAACTTATGAACTAACATGAAAAAGATGTGACATATAAGGTTATTTGTTCCGCATCTGTGCTTTGTACCATATTTTTTGTACTTGCTTTAATTAAAACAATTGAAATAATTCTAATTTTAGTTATAATGAGGAAATACGTAGAAGAACTAAGGTCACCGATATAGCCAGGTGAATTAGCTTGTTCAAATGGTAATTGTGTGTGAACAGTACATGGTCATAAAGATTGCACATTGGTCTTTGGAAAGAGACTCGGCTGATTTCGGCTTTGTAGAGCGTTATCACACACTACTTATGTGACGTTTGTCAGTCGTTGTGTAGGTGCAATAAAGTATTGACGCATTTAGATGAAAATATATAATAAAGAGTTGGTGAAACCCCCCAAAACTTTAAATTGTACGATGGCATCTTTAGGGAAAAGAGGGACCTATTCTTTTTCTAGTAGTTGCAACAGCTCTCTATAGATATCCAAAGTTTAAATGTCATTTAAATTTGACGTAAGTTTATTAAGGCAGTATTTATTTGTTATAAAACGTCCGCACTGGGCCCGCGAACTACGGCCCAAGCCCTCGCATTCTGAGAGGAGGCCTGTGCCCAGCAGTGGGACGTATATAGGCTAGGATTATTATTATTATTAAAACGTCACTTAATAAATACGATGACTGATGGACTATGGCCAGTGTTCGGAAATCGTCGTGTCTATCCGTTGTGTAGAACAAGCTTTGCTTAGAGTGGGGCTAGTTCCATTGGTATGATTTGTCCCATGACATTATTATTATTATTATCATGTACAGTCAAGGAAACTGAACCACGTACCAGGGTGGAACCTTGGTGCTACTAATATTATGTTGACATCCCATACATCTGCCGAAGAAATCATAGCGAAATTGGGTATGAAAAGGTTCCAGCTTGGTAACGTGATATAAAATGCTCATAGAGTCTGATCTGATTATGATGTATACAGGGCATGGAGAAATAAATAAATAAATTAGTTTTTTTAATTGTATGCAAAAGTATTTAGTAAAAACCATAACACAATTATGCTAACATAAGTTTTATTTAAGAATCACGACTCTCTTTTTTCCTTAGAAAATAAACTAGCACGACCACATGATCATTACTTGCTTTTAATTAAAAACGATGCACTTGCTGACGTGACAGCTGCAGCTGACACAGATTCAATAGCTAATCCTAATTTCAATATGGCATCATAGCTCTTAAATCAACGTCTGGTTACTTTTTATTCTGTGTACTGTATGGTTAATAAAACCATGAAACAACAACAAGAACGAAAGTAGACACTGCCAAAACAATAGCTGATGCAAATAGAAGTAACAGTAAGAAGAAACACGCGAGCAGAAGATTATTCCTTGGCAAATCAGAAGGAGCCACTTCACTGTAGTAAGATGTAATAGCGGATACCCTACTGTACATCTTGATTTTAGACTATGAGTCTCACTGTTTTTTAATTACCGAACAATTTGCTCGCCACATCGAAAGTTGACACTTCCCTATATCTCTAGTAGTAGTAGTGTAGGGCACCTGCCAGTTGGAGTGACGATCTGCGAAAGGCTGCTGATAGAAGCTGGATGTCTCAAGCCGTGGAAATAGCAGTACTCATTGGTGGAAACCTGCGTGCAGCAGTGGACTCTATAGGCTGATGATGATGATGATGATGATGATATTCCTGTTAATCTGCTTTTATTACTTGTGATGGTGCAATAAGCGTCACGGCATAACGAAAAATCTGTTGTTCACCAGTCCTAGCTGTATTGTTCTTTTATTTTTCTTGTGTTCTTCTCTAAGTAGTTGGAAAGTCTTAGTATAGCAAGGGAGCCTTTTCCGTTCTTTCACCTATTAGTAGACTGCTCTCCACTTTATTTTCCACCATATTCCTTAAAATCCTCTGTTTCAGGAACTTGATCGCCTTTAAAAGCTTTTGGGAGTCATCTTATTCAACATTTTTTAAATGTCTATGTATATCCGTGCAACTTCTTGACATTTGAATCTTTTTGGTCAAAATCTTTGGATGAACGACAGACTTGAATTCATAAAAGCAAAATTATTTTGTAACTTCAACGTCGTTTCAGTTATGATGACAAATATTGACTAATTACTTGAGGAAAATATTGTTATAATGATTTCACTAGCATAAAGGATTTTAAAAAATATTCCACTAATATTATAAAAGCGAAGTTTGTGATTATGTCTGTTTGTTACTCATTCAGGCTAAATAGCTGTACACATATTATAAGCTATTTTATTCCTTTGTTCTGTGTTATGTTTCTGTCTTAACTTAACTGGTGTGTAGATAAGTACAAATTTTAAAATTTACAAGAGAATTAATTTTGGTGACGGGTCTGCTCTTAATTATAATTTAAGGGATTTATGGGAGAAAAACAAATATTTATATTTATAACAGCAATAACACATACATGTGCTAAATATACAAACATAAATGTGTTGCTAAACTTCAAACTCAGATATGTCCACTCTACCTCCTTTGGGGAGTATCAATCTACCTTTATTTGCCTTTCTTTTGATACCAACCATTCTTAGAGTTTGAAGTTTAGCAACACAAATATGCATTATATAATACATATATAGATGCTAGTATATGTATACACACTAGTATGTGTAACACTGGTGTATTGGCTTTGTAACTATGTATCAATAACCTCGACGTTTCGATCATATTGCAAGCGACTGCGGCATGCGGCCATGAGCGGACCGAAGATTTTTTCAACACTTGTACAAACAATTGTATTTTCAGGCTTTTTATTTTTACGTAAACCTACACAGATGCGTTGGTGGTGTAATGGTCAGCATAGTTGCCTTCCAAGCAGTTGATCCGGGTTCGATTCCCGGCCGACGCACATCTTTTTCTCACGGGCTTAGTTTAATTACCTATATTTTAAGGTCATGGTCCTTAAACTTAATTACTTTATATTTATACCCTGAATATGGCAGGTAATAAATGTTATTAAAATTAACACGTAAAGACAGATGCGTTGGGTGTGTAATGGTCAGCATAATTATTATGTGGTTGCCTTCCAAGCAGTTGATCTGGCTTCGATTACCGACTGCCGCACATCTTTTTTTTCACGGGTTTAGTTTAATTACATCTTATTTAAGGACCAAGAAGTAATTCAACTTAATTACTTTATATTTCTACCCTGAATATGGCAGTTGAAAAAATATTTTTAAAAATTACACATGAATACAAACGCGTTGGTGGTGGTGGTCGACATAGTTTCCTTCCAAACATTTGATCCGGGTTCGATTCCCGCGGCGGATTAAATATCGGATTGACTAGATATCGGCGTAGTGATTGCTTATTTAAAGGAGCGGCCACACCGCTGCTTAAAAAACAGTGACGGTCCAAATTTGCACTGACCCCGGCATGCAAACTATGGCCCAAGTCCTCTCATTCTGAGAGGAGGCCTGACTCTGCTATAGAACATGTAGTACCACCCGCATGACATTTACCACATGGTTAGTGAGTATGTATGCAAGTATGAGCATTCATTTAGCTGGTATTTTACCGGGAAAAAATAAAAATAATGACGCATTCGTTTAGCAGCGTCTCTGATTGTAATGTTTTGTCTCTTCTCGTGAATTCAGCTAGGTTTCCATTTTATCCAAAATAATAAAATACTTAATGAAACTATTGTTGTACACAGTCTTAAAGACAATTGCAGGTAAATTCAATTAGATATTATTCCCTAAATGTAAAAGAATTTCAATTAATTATGAATAACATGAAGTTCTTAAACGCGTGATCCATTTGTTTAGATGCCGGGTAGCTTAGTGGTGGGTTTGACCTATGACCTCTCAAACAGAGGGTCGTGGGTTTGAACCCAGCTCGAACCTCTAAGTTTTTCGGAATTTATGTCCTTAGCTAAATTTGAAATATACCATGAGCTTTACACTGAAGGAAAATACATACTTGCGAAAAAAATTAAAGGCGTGTATTGTGAATGTCCCAATCGGCAATGGGCCTGCGTGATAACTATAGCCCAAGCCCTCTCATTCCTACAGAAAGCCTATGCCTTGCAGTGAATTGAGACAATCCATTTGAAATTTGAACTTTAAGGCTGTAGCCCCACTGAGTAAGGAGACGAGAGGAGCGGAGAGGAGACTGTAGGAAATCGACCAATCTTATTGACTTTTACGTTCTATTGAAGCGGTGCGGAGACGAGATGAGGATTTGAACGAATATGATTGGTCGATCCGTACACGTCTCCTCTCCGCTCTGATCGTCTCTTTCAGTGAGGCGCAATTTAAGTTAAAACCTGAACCAGTGAGGAAAAAAAATTAACCTGTGTCCTATTCTAGAATCCTGCTATCTACATACCATTTCATCCTAGAAAAACAATGTTTAAATTTTTTTAATTATATTTATTTATTTTATTACACATTTATTTATTCATTTATTCATTTTAAGACTTATTTATTCATTAATTCATAATAAAGACTTACAGTATACACCAAAGCGTCTCTATTACTAGCTAAACTTACAAAACACTTACGTACTAGATTGATACATAACAAATAACTACATTAAACAGACATACACAAACATTTCCTTATTTTATTGAGAAGTGACTGCCAGTGGTCAGCGAATACATCAGCATCTGGGACCTGAGTCACCAATAAGTTGAGAAGCTCAATCGCCCTTGCGGTCGGCGAGTTTCTAGCGCGGCGCGTCCGGAACCCTTTAAAGGTAGCGAAGAGCCGACGGCGGCGGCGTACCCCTGTGCGACCATATTGTTCAGGCACAAATAATTGAAGAAGCGCGAACACAGACGGGTTGTCGAATCTATTACGTAGGAGAGAGCAGTAGTGCATCAAGAGATGTGCTTTCCGTCTAAAGCATAATGTGTCTTGTCCAACCATACCCGCCACAAACAAAGAGGGAAACATATAGGGGTAATACCCATAAAGCTTTTTATACAAGTACCTATTGAATTTTCGCTGTATCTTTTCTATCATAGAGTTGTATTTTTCCTCGAACGGGTCCCATACTATGGAGTTGTACTCTAACTTGCTACGAACAAAGGCATAGTAGAGGGTTAGCACAACTTTAGGGTTTTGGAATCGAGCCGATGTTCTCATTATAAAACCCAAAGACTTACTAGCTCTTTTGCAAGACGAAATTATATGTTCATGGTAGTCCAGCCTGGAATCAAGAGTAAGACCCAAGTCTCGAATACCCTGAACACGGACCATCTGAGTATGATTCAGACAATATGTGGCTTGAACTTGCTTTGGGGATCGTGTAAAGGAGATGATCTTGCATTTAGTGGTGTTGAAGTAAAGCTTATTTTCATTAGCCCAATTCCACACAGAGTCAATATCGGCTTGCAACATGTCACAATCTGAGAGTTCATTAACAGGTAAAAATAATTTCAAATCATCTGCGAACAAGAGACACTCGGCACGTCTCACAACAGTTGGAAGATCATTGACCATGATGAGAAATAGGGTCGGACCAAGCGTACTTCCCTGACTCACTCCTGATCTAGTGAAATAGTCCGCCGAACGGTATCCAGATACTTGTACGTATTGCTTCCTATCCCCCAGGTAGCTGGCAAAAAATCTTACCAGACTTGGAGAGAATCCAAAGCATGAAAGCTTGCGAAGCAGAATGTCGTTGTCCACCATATCAAAGGCCTTCTGGAAATCGAAATAAGCTGCATCCACCTGCCCTGCTCTGTCCATATGTCGGAGAACGAAATCCGCAAAAACTGAGTTGTTTGTGACTGTCGACCGTCCAGTACGAAACCCATGCTGAGAATCATCCAAACAGGGCGAAATTTGTCGCGACAAATGCCTATTAATTATAACCTCAAATAGTTTCCCAAAAGCTGAGAGGACAGCAATTGGCCTGTGTGTTTTTATATCAGAGGATGACGCTTCTTTTGGGATGGGAGTGACTTTAGAAACTTTCCATTTACTTGGATATATGCAATTTTTTAGTGACAAATTAAATATGAACAATAGAGGCCGCTCCAGAGCCGGCATACAGTCCCTGACCAGAAAAGAAGGTATACCGTCCGGTCCCGGAGCAGAACCAGCTTTGAGCTTTCGAAAAGCTTTCCTTAGGTCGTCTGGAGTTATTTGACTCAAAGATATATCCGAGCTGTTTGGGTATTCATTCGCTATACGCGCAGCATCATCCGAATTTAGCCTAGGAGATACAGGGTGAAAAACAGAACTAAAATATTGTGCAAACAAATTGGCCGCTTCCTGCCCCTCAACCATTACATTACCAGAAGTGTAAACACCTTGGGGCTTTCTACTACTCTGCTTGTCCCTAACATGTTTCCAAAAACTATTAGGTTCACGAAAAATATTCTGCTCCAAGGTGGACATATGGCGTTTATATGCTATAGAGATTAACTCTTTGGTTCGAGTTCTGTAGAAGCGAAACATCTGTAAGTTAAATTCAAGGCCAAACTGACGAAACTTAATGAGATTAAAATGCTTCAGCTTTATGTTTCTTATAACCTCGGCTGTAAACCAACTCGGGTACTTGTAACGAGAAAAAGTGTTAACTGGGATCCTAGATGGAACATGACGTTCCATTGTTTCATTTAACAATTCATATAAAGTGGCGGAAGCCACATTTACGTCACTTTGCTCGTACAAACTCGACCAATCTATACTCGCAATATCGCTGTACAATTCCATGAGATTTGCTTTCCTAAAATTCCAAGAAGGACTCTGGAGAACCTCTAGTGGACACGACTTGTTCACTAACTTCGCAAAGGTATTATTCCTTGAAAGGGAAAGAGAGACTTCAAGTGCAGGATGATATGCGTCGAGAGGTACAAACGGGTCAAAAGAGCTTAGAACAGTAGTAACACCATCAACATTTGTTAATACAAGGTCTAAAATACTTCCGTGTTCATTCAAAATGCTGTTGCATTGCCGCAACTGACAGTAACTCACAAAATTATCAAATTGATATCTCACATTTGAACTAAATGACTTAAGATTAAAGTCTCCTAGTACTAAAACATCTATAGAGGAAAAGGTACAAATAGCATTTTCAATACATTCTAACACATCAGTTACCTGGTAATCTTTGTAATTAGGAGGCAGATAGACTACACAAAGTAATATTTTAATTTTTTTCCCCGTTAAAATTGAAAAAAGAACTTCTTTGTCGTCCGATAAGCCATCGATATCATTAACAGGTTGCAGCACAAAAGGGTCTCTAGCGGCTAGTAGGACACCACCCCAGCCTGTGTCACCTTGTCGATCCTTACGTAGCACGACGTACCCCGGAGGAAACAATTCAGCGCTGCTTACAGAACTAGTGAGAAACGTTTCTGTAAGAGCCATCACTTCGGGACGGCTCGCTTCAACTTGGTGACGAAAATGTGTTATTTTAGAACGTAGACCTCTGACATTTTGATAGTATACATATATAGGTTTAACTTTATGATTTATGGGTTTTCGCACGAAAGTTCTGACTCCAAGGCTTTACACAGATATCCACTGCCCAGTTGGCAGGGTCAAGCACACGCTCAGCAAATCGCGAAGGAACGCTCACCTTGAACGAAGCATACCTGCCCCTAGCCTTAAGAGTCTCAACTGAGCAGACGTCTTCACCACACACTTTCGATATATGAGCTCGTATTTGGTTATCAGTCGTGCCCTCCTTGACGTAATACACATGAATATGACGCAATCGCTCAGATGCCTCCAGCAGTGTGGCACCCGGAGCAGCGGTGCCCCGCTTGACAGTTGATTGCCTCCGCGGGTGCTTCGGCACTTCAGTCCAGCCTGCATCCTCACCGCCCTCTACAGAGATCTGTGGCGGCTCAGATGCACCCTGCGATGGTGGGAAAACGGCGGAAGCGCCTGAGGGTGGAGGGGATGCAATAAGTACGAGAGGATTCGGCTCAATGTTTTTCCCCCAGGCTTAACTCCTGACGCAGCTGATTGAAACGCTTTCTGATCTCCGAGAGGTAGACCTACAGGTTTCCCAGAATCCGGGGCAGCAGACTGTTTCGACATCGAGTTACTCTCCAATACCTTGACGCGAGCGTCTAGCCGCGCGATCGTCTGTATCATTTGGGCAAATTGGTCCATAAGCGCGTTGCTAATTAAAGCTGGCAAGCGTTCATCCAAACAATGCTGTAATTCCTCCCGGATTAGGACCCTCATGTTGTCAAGACACATGGAGTCGTCCAAAATGACACTCTGTGACATCCCCGACACGTCACCCTTGTGCTGGATACGGCGGAAAGTAACGTTCTCAACGGGATCGAGATCCGACTGGTTCAAAGTATCATTAAGAGTATCATCATGAACAGTGTGTATCTGCGGATTATTGCTACTCTCGCGAACTGGCGTGTTTGAATTGTCACACTTTGGTTGCTTACATTTGCAAAGCTGACATTTCCAACGATACATCTCATTTTTAAGATTCTTTCCATTGATATTAGCACATAGTAAGTCATACGTTGCGCTGCAGATGTAGCATTTAATTAATTGACTATTTCCAATAGGGTTGAAACAGCCAGCACATACAATGACCGTGGGTACGGTCGACGACAACGATGATGACGCCATCTAGCGGCAAAACCGTGCGACACAATATGTTGTAACACTACACTAGTTTCTAAACGTACGTGTCAGTGTCAGTCGCAGATGACAGTTGGTTCAGTGACAGCTGACGTGAGCGCTGTCTAGGTTGTAATTAGTATCAGATGATCGTATACCGCTAATTTAGTTGTTTTTAATCAAGTAATAAGCTGTTAAATTTTGAATGTTTGCTTGTGTGCGTGCTTTTTAGTTCGTTATTGTTATTACGTTTTTGTTTTAGTCAATTTTATCCAAAAAAACAGCTCACCGACGCCTTGTTCTGATCTTCAAAGTTCACAATTATGTTCGTAGCTTAGCGTGGTCACAGCTTCGGCAAGTTTACAGCGAAAAATGCGGCTTTTCTTATTAATCCCGACCGGAGGACAAATTAAACGTCCTGTCACATCAATAGCGTAGGGTAGAAAAAAATCAATTTAAGGGTATACAAAGGGTGCCAACGGAACCCTATTACTGAGACTCCGCTGTCTGTCTGTCTGTCGGTCCGTGTGTCACGGGGCTCCATCTCTTGAGCCGTAATAGGTAGACACTTGAAATTTTCACAGATTATGTATTACTGTGGCCACTATAACAAAAAACTAAAAAGAGAATAAAATAAATATTTAAGGGGGGCTCCCATACAACAAACAAACTTTATATCGAGAAATTAATTAACCTAATAATCCTACATCCAAATTAGTCCAAAACAATAGCAAGACAATACATTATTTTCAAATCTATGCATCATCAATAAAATTTAATAATTATAAAAAAATAATAATAATTTAAATTTAATAATTTATGGGACTGGGCGGGACACGTCTGCCGCATGCATCCGGATCGCTGGGCCAAAGTAATCACCGATTGGGTTCCATGCGACGGGCACCGGAGCAGAGGCAGACCTAGGAGGAGATGGCGGGACGACCTGGATCGATTCCAGTCAGACGAGTGGAATAAGAAAGGGGAGCTTTTGCCCTGCAGTGGGACACATTATAAGCTATTTAAAAAAAATATATATAAATTCATTTGTGTTATGTATTTACTATTTTCATGTGTTTTCTGTAATTTATTATAATTATTTTTTTGGTATTTTTAAACAAATAAATTTTGATGTATATATATGTCTTCTGTGTTAGTTAATAAATGTCTTCTTTCTTTCTTTCTTTATTGACCTCCAAAAACTTTTCGTATAAAAACTTCAACAATTCATAAACACACCCAAACTCGCGAGCTAAAGTTATAATCAGGTGATTTAACTAAAAAAATGTAACTCGGAAAAAATTCTATCGAATTAGTTTGAATTGTTGGAAATAACCTCGAATTTCGCAAAAAACCCACCAGAACACAATGGTATCTCCTTCTAGCGGACAATACGGATCATAAAGTTTTATCGTGATCCTAGGCCGGTGGTATTGGTGTATTAATCTTTGGTTAATCTTCGTTTTTGTGTCCCATACCCGAACGTGGCAAACAGGAGTTGTTACACTCTCCGTCGGTCCGTCTGTTTGTCACAGTCACCTTAGATAAATATCTTCATAATTTATTTAATCGTATGGCTTAAAACATTAAACAATTACACTAAAGAAAGAAACTACAAACTAATTATAAATCCACATTCAGGGTCCCAAGCCACGACATTGTGTCAGGTGTCAGATTGTACAGATCTCCAGGGGCGCCCGAGTATGAGTGTAGAGGGCAGCGCTGTACAATGTGCTCCATAGTTTGAGCCTCCTCGCCGCACTCGCAGAGGGCCGAGTCCCGCCAACCCCACTTGTACCGAAAGTAGTGACAGCGTCCGTGCCCTGTTCTCAGTCTGTTTAAGCAATGTAAGTATAAGTTATACTATTTCAACATTGCTTTTCTGCTACAAACCCACATAATGTTAATATGTAGAACACGCCCTTCTTATGTCCAATTATTACAAACACCACAAAAATACGGACGCGTTTCGAACTCTCTACGAGTTCATTACCAGAGCTTAGTTAACAACCACCCGAGCATCATCCATTACCAAACAACACGAATATCAAGCTAACCATAAATAGATAGACAAACCCACGCCATTTTCTTAACCCATATATGCCCAGTGAGTCGTTTTTGAACCGTGCAAAAAACGCGCGAAATTGTAAACGAAAACGCTTATCTGTCACGTCTAGCGAATGAAAGATATTGGAAACTAAAAATAGTTCTGGACATACATGGATTACCTAAAAAAAAACGCAAAAAATCTGCAAAACGCAAAAAATAAAAAAATTACAGTTGAAACACCTCAACTTACAAACTTTCGAGAACCCTCAGCTAAAACTAACCAGTGACCGAACCACCGGCCCTTAAGGGTTCTATTACCGATGTTCCGGATCTCAGCTTAGTGGAGAACGCACTTAAGTTTTTATTCCCCCTCCCCTCACTTTGACGCGAGCTTAAAGCTGCTACGTGGCTAAAATCTATCTATATATCTATCTAGTCTATTTTATCCTTTAGATTTATCTTGTGATAAATCATGAGGTAATATTTTTTGAACATTTTAAAAAGGATTTTTAATTATTTTTAAAAAGGCTAACCCCCTGTTCCACTATACATTGATTAAATTTATCCGTTAAATATTTAAAATTAATCAATGGGTGGTGAAACAGCCTCTTAAGGTGGTTTTCCACCGGCGAGGCGAGACGAGACGAGGCGAGACGAGAATTGAAATTTTTATGGCAGCGCCCGCGGCGGCTCGCGGCGGGTGCGCGAGAATGCATACAAATTTCAATTCTCGTCTCGTCCGCCGGTGGAAAATCACCATTAGAGTTGCTCAACGAGTTATGGAGAGCAGGTATGTACAAACAATGTGGCCGGCACCCCCTGGTAAGTATGACAATACTTGTGCTAGGGGGCTAATATGAGCAAATAATTAAAACATAGATCATACTCCTCAAACTGAACAACGTTAGTTCAGCGACTTTTCAAAATAATTCGTTTTTTAATTTTTATTACACTTTTACCTAAGTTTACGCGAAGAAGCAAAATGCTTGTTGTTTGTAGGGTGAAAAGAAATGCCGGTTATATTCTAGGATGGCGTACATTGATAACAGTATTTAATTTGTATGAAAAGGGGACTCTATTATTTTTAAAAGTCGCAGAACTAATGTTGTTCAGTTTGACGAGTAAGATCTATGTTTTAACTTTTTGCTCGTATTACAGGCCACACCCGGTATAGGCTGAAATGATGATGATGATGATGATGATGTTCGTTAAAAAGTTTGCGATGTTTTATTACGAAAGGTCATTAGCGGTAGTGAGTGGTTCGTTTGGTAACCGACTCACGAAGGGGGGAAAACGATAGAGATGATTATAAATATCTATTATTTCTTCTTACTTTCTTTCTAAAATATTTTAGTACAAGTTATCTATTTCGCTGACTGTACTTTTTGTTAGCTGTACTTGCATTTTAATACAAACTAAATACATATTTTACCAAATGTCAAGTAAATTTTCAGTGGAGCTAACATTTTTTTTTCTACCTTTGTCGGTATAATTGCTAGCATTATATTACAAAATTACCGCTTCCTAGCACTAATAGTATATAAGGTACGCCGCGGACCGACGGATGAATGTCATGGGGCACTAATTTCATAAATTTACAGACTTCAATAGCCACGGTCAATAAGATATTCTGTGAGAAGATATGTAGTTGGCGGTATCTTGAGGTCCATCATCATCATCATGTCAGCCGAAAGACGTCCACTGCTGGACATAGGCCTCCCCCAAGGCTCTCCACTCAGACCGGTCTTGAGCTTTCCGCATCCACCGCGATACCGCGATCTTAACCAGGTCTTGTTGGAGGCCTACCGACAGCTCGTCTCCCGGTCCGCGGACGCCTTTCGAGAACCTTCTGACCCCATCGGCCATCAGTCCTGCGAGCAATGTGCCTCGCCCACTACCACTTCAGTTTTGCAATTCTTCTGGCTATGTCGGTAACCTTAGTTCTACTGTGGATATCATCATTTCTGATTCTATCCCGCAGAGAAACCCCGATTCGCGATTCAGTTTGTAGCTAAATACATAATAAATACCCAAGACTTGAGAACAAACATACATAATAATATACGATCGTCCAAAATGCTGATAACGATGATATTCCGTTAATAAAGCATTTCGTCACTACTTTGAAAATATCTCGTATCTCAAATCAATACGTCAACAAAATTGGACCTTGACCATTAAAGCCAGTCATGGCATAAGTGGTGCACTAGCTAAGTTATAAAAGTTTTACCATAGAATTTAAGAGATGATTGTCTGAGTGCACGACTCAATTTATTTCGTTGCGATCTCCTCTCGTTTCGTTGCCCCAGTGCGAACAACGTCAGAACACGCCGGCCGGATAACTGATGACGTCGTTACCGGGATGCTATTTTAAAACCGTCCCCGAATTAACTGACAGGATTAGATTTACGACTCGTATTTTTGAATTGACTAATTTTCATTAATTTTTAAATGACTTAAAAGTGAGTTAGTTTTATTGAATCCATAGCATTGAACTAAAAAAAATACTTTGCTCAAACGCGACTTTATGATAGCTACGTTTATGCAAGAAATGTGTCTTCGTGCAGTTCCTCCACCTCCACATTGTAAGAACACACACCAATCACACAAACCCTACTATTGCGCACCACCACACTACACGTTTCGGTCTCAACCGGAGCTCAGTTTCAGAGTAACCAATATTTTTTGATTATCTGACTGATTATAAAAAAATAGCTAGTGGTTTAAATTAAACTTAGACAAACAGATAGCTCTAGTAATTTATTTCTGTTCATCTGTACACAAAATTAAACTGTAACCAAAACGAGACATTGTTTAATTTACAATAAACTCGAGATTAAAGGGTCCTTGAAGCGATGCCGCCATTAAAATGAATCGATTCCAAAATGGCGGAACAGAATCGATTGTAACTTGAATTTAGAGCTTCTTAAATTTCTTCGTGGTTTTTGATAATATTTTCTTTGATGATTAACATCCCACTAATAATTATAAATGCGAAAGTTTGGAAGTATCTTTGTTTTTTGTCAATTTTTCACGTCTAAACCGCTGAACCGATTCAGATGACATTTTTAAACAGATAGTTAAAGAATCCCGGGGAAGGATATTTTATCCTGATCCTGATGTGCTGTGCTGATGAGTACTGGTACTACAACGTCAAGATATCTGCATACCAAATTTTATCAAAATCCATCCAGAACTTCACAAACACACACACGCACGCACGCACGCACGCACTCACGCACGCACGCACACACACACACACACACACACGCACACACGCACACACATAGACACAAACGCGCGCGCGCGCTCGCGCGCGCACAAACACACACATTAGTTCATATCAAATACTGCCATAAATTAAACTATTAAATAAGTGACAACGGCGGTATGTTGGCCAAACGTTCGACTTAAATTTGGACAAATGTTTGGCGAATTTAGGCCACGGTATTTGCTCGGTGGAACAGCTATTGGGGTTTGTCATTAGGGCTGTGCTGAATTTTACTCTCAATTTAATATCCCAGTTTGTTAATTAAACAATACAGAGTGACTCCTGAGTGAGAATAAATAGTTTTTTTTACTCTATTACCTCTAGATCAGTGTTTTTCAATTTGTGGGTCGCGACCCCCGGGAAGTCGCGGATGCCCCTTAAGGGGGTCACAGTATCTTTGAAATACTCTCACCGTTAATGTGTATGAATATTCTATGTTTGTATTACCTATCACCGTAAAATAATACAAATCTGTAAGTGGAGGTAAGCAGGGGGCCGGCAAATATTTTTCAGACCAAGGGGAGTCGCATACTGAAAGAGTTTGAACAACACTGCTCTAGATTAAACACGTGTATGTTAGAACATTGACGATCAGATTTTTTTCCTACTGAACTTTTTGAATAGGTTTACTACAGGACTTGTCATCCCAAGTATTATAAATGCGAAATTTTGTAAGTCTGTTTTTTTTTATTCGACTGGATGGCTAACGAGTAAGTGGGTCTCTATGGTAAGAGATCACCACCGGCCATAAACATCTGCAACACCAGGAGTATTGCACACGCGTTGCCAACCTAGAGGCCTAAGGTGTGATACCTCACGTGCCAGTAATTTCACCGGCTGTCTTACTCTCCACGCCGAAAATAGCATAGTTCCCACGGGATAGTGGTAAACGAATTCTTCGCGTTATTGTTATTATTACTTTGTCTTTACGCCAAATAAACATTTTTTTCTTTCTTCCAAGCCGGAACATGCTATTGGGTGGCAGTTGATCGAATAAATGGTGGTAACACAGAGGCTTCAACTTTTCAGTTTGCTATGCAATTACAAGCTTAATATTTGGTCACCGTGCGCCTTTTATCTAGGGAGACTAGTTATAGATAGAGCGCGAGTTGAATACAGAGCTCAGGAATGCGATAGTGTTGCGACCTTATTAGAATTAATGATGACAAATTTATCGACATACAGAAGGCATGTCGATAAATTTGTAAAATAAATGTTATTTTAATTTTCACATTTTTTTTAACTTTCGCGCTTTAAACACATAATTATGTATGTAAACAGGACTTGGCACCTAACCTTTTATTTGTGTCATCCATCGCGGTCGCAACGTGACTCAACATGGATGTAACTCGATTAAACCGTCAACAAAAAAAAAAACGAAAACAAAGAACGAGAACTTGATGGACTCGGATGAGTCATCATTAAAAACAAAAAATAATAACGGGTGCAACATGATTTTTAACGCGATCGATATGTGTACGAGAGCTATCAAGGACAACACTACACTAAAGGCGACTGCGGCGGGGCATGTGGCTAGCGGGGGGAGAGGCTCCCGCTCTTCACCTCAGGCCGCGACTGCATTCAACTCGCGCGCTATCTGTAGTTGAAATAATCAATGATGATTTGGATTTTTGTCAGATTGCTAAAGTTTCTGGAGTAACAGGAGCCCCATACTTGGGTACACACCAGGACGCTTTAGGAGGCCGCGGCGTACAGTTTGCGAACCCCTGGTACCAACAGCTTTATGGATGGAGCCTGCACGAGGTCCTATAATTATTAGCTCAGGGGAGGACCATTTAAATGTCGTTGATCAAGTTATTGGGTAGAGTTGGTACAGACATGAATACCTCGGACACTTCAATTCGCATTGTTTCGCGATCCCAGATTGGAGCTAGCGGATCGACCCAAGTAGATCGGTACGGTACACAGATATTGGAATTTCAACAAAATCATTATCATCCTTTTTATCGGTTTTCATGTTTAACTTATCTTGCGTACATTAATTATAAAAAATATTTTCATGGTTTTTGTAGTCGGTTAGTTTTAGGGTTTCGCCATGTCTGTCTGTCTGTCTGTCCGTCCGCGGCTTTGTTTAGGGACTATCAATGCTAGAAAGCTGTAATTTTTCACGAAGATATATGTAAACTATGCCGACAAAATCGTATAATAACTTTTTTTTTTAAATCTTATCCAACCTTGTAGTGTGGGGTATCGTTGGATAGGTCTTTTAAAACCATTAGGGGTTGCTAGAACGATTTTTCGATTCAGCGATTTGTTTGCAAAATATTCAACTCTAAAAGCGCAAATTTTCATTATAATCCTTAGAAAAATATTACTTTTTTTTTGTAATGTCTACGGAACTCTATTTCGGGCGTGTCCGACACGCTCTTGGTCGTTTTTTTTTTTTACTGTTAGGAGGTACGTTTCTATCAGTGAATACAGAGTATTGCTCATGATCTACCTTTCACTACTCCAACCCTCAAATCCATGATATTATATGCAAAGGGATAATTAAAAGCTCTGATAAACAACCTCGTAACTTGATATTTAAGCTTTAAGCTCTATTTATGCGGTTAAAAGCATTTTTAGGGTTCCGTTAATAAAGGGTACAACGCACGTGACCCTTTTACTACACTGTTACCAAGATTTTGATTCAGACACAGAAAGACAGAAAGTACATTTATATAACGGCATAAACAAATCATAATTAACATAACAATAGAACAAAGACAAAACATAAAACAGGTAGGTACATAACGCTAAAATAGGTCCCTACTCAGTATAATGCCACGGCAAGCCGAGGCGCTGATTTTCAGTGAGGACCAAAACAGACGCCGTATTAGTACTATTAGTATTATATATTCTGTGGTATTGCATAACGTTTCTGGCGCCCACGATCGTAATAAAATGACAGTTTTTGTATGCGAAATCTGTAATTTGATTGCGATGATACGGCCTCAGGTCATAAACATGAGTGAGTATTTTTATATGTGTGTTAATTGCCTGCGTGCATTCATTCTGCACCATTATCGTTTTTTTTTATACAGGAATACGCCACGCTTGACGGTAAGTGGTAAGGAAAGGTGGACTTAGATGGAGCACGCTTGTCTAATACATTTTTGAAATTAAACCACTGCGCCATCCTGAGGGCCAATTATTACTTTCGCGATCACACAAATGACAGTTTTTGTATACGAAAACTATGAGTGTCAAAAACGGTACACAATAGACCCTCTAGTGAGTATTTTTTTTTAACTTGCAATGTTTGTGTGGGTCAAATATCCTGCAACCGAATTTTGTTTGACACACTTTCAGTGGTCAGATTGACTTAAAATTTTGCGTAGTTATGTAAATCTGGTGACAATACAATAATGTGGTAGTGGCATCCTGATGGTTCAGCCAAGTTCGTTACTGCAGGACGAAACTTCTCAACAGTCTCAACAGTTAATGGCATCGATTTGAAAAACTTGTCACTTAAAGAAAAAAATACAAAGATACGTTGCTCGACCTCAATAATGTCAGCTGTAACTGTTAGTGGTACGGAATCCTTGACTAATGCAAGTTCTTAATGTTTTTGACTGATTTTATTTAGACTCGATCTCGATAATTTCAATTAATCAGTGGTACCTACGGAACCGCTGACATGCGAGTACACCAACACTTTACCACTTCTCGTTAATACCCTCCCCCTTAAATGACGTAGTATTGTGTTTCTGTTTCGGTTATTTTATTTGGCCATAGCTTTATTGGTTCTGCTAATTACAATGTTCTGTTTACGATGACTTTTAAGCTTGGACTTTTAAAGAAAACTGTATTTGTCTTTGTTTCCAACAAATTACAAGCAAATAGTATTAGTGAATTTCAATACAAAATCGCTAATACGAGTACTATAAGCTTGTAACTTGTTATGTAATTATGAACACTGTTTTTCGAATATACAATGCGTTTTTAGGGTTCCGTACCCAAAGGGTGCCAACGAGACCCTATTACTGAGACTCCGCTGTCTGTCTGTCTGTCTGTCTGTCTCTATCTCTCAAGCCGTAAAAGTTAGATGCTTGAAATTTTCACAGATTATGTATTACTGTGACCGCTATAACAACAAATACTAAAAATAAAATAAAGTTACAAATAAAAGGGGGTCGTCATACAAGAAACGTGTTTTTTACAGCGTTTTTTGGTTGCTAGGCGTTATTAGCCGTTGCTAAGGTGACCGAGTCGCCTAGCATGGGGTAGCTATGTCGTTTGAATATTTTTCTTTAAGTTTGCGATTTTAATGATGTTTTATAAAAGCTTCGATAATATAATATAGTGACTGTCTGATTGTGTGGTTTATTCGTTTTTGTGCAAAATTAATAAAGCAATTTATGAACCACAAACCTCAATGAAGCCAACTTTGATAAAGCGCTCGCCAAATCCACACCGTGCATTAATCACTATGTTTACCTATTGATTTTACACTAAAAAAACATACTAAGTATTTAACACTATTTACAAGGGTAATAATATAGTTCAAAATTTATTCTTACTAGTCGAGCTTCTTATTATTTTATTTAATTACACAACATCCGAAGTCCGCTGAATTTCCCGCGAATGAACCGCGCTGACTGCCGCTGACAGCTATTTTTTTTTTGATCCGCGCGCGGCGCTTTTAGGGCAATGGATTCAAAAGCAAACAGCCAGAACCAAAGAGGATAAGAATTCAAATTGTTTTTTATTCGAAATACTTAAGTGCTTACGGCGATATTTTGAGAAGCTTTTCTTTAGCTTGCCCTGTTTGTTTATTTATTTATTTATTGTTTGTTTGGGTCGAATTTTGGAAGCTAAATTTGACCCACTTCCAGTGGTTCGATTGACTTGAAATTTGGTACAGATATTATGTAGTTTAGACGACAATGCTAGTACAGTCAACAAAAAGTACATTTGGCAAGAAAAGCTTGTATTAAAAATGTTTTTTTAACAAAAACTTATTACAAGCATTATAATTATTTGCAGTGTAAGGTAGGTAATGTAACTATGTTTGCTCGGGTGGAATCTTTCCACTTAAATTTGAAGTGGATATCTTCAACCGATTGAGCTGAAATTTTAAACGCATACGTATAAATCCGAAGACAATGCAATATTATTATAACAGGGAGTTGATCCGATGATAAAGATAGCGGGTGACCATAGGAACACTGTGATGAACGACACGACCGCATCGAGTTAGGACTCGTTTGTCGTCTTGACGAGTACTTTGGTAACCAGGGGCATAAAGTACATACAGCAACAAAAAAACTTATGTTAGAAGAATTTTAAGAAAACTTTTACTGAACTGTTTACGGAACCCTTCACGTACGAGTCCGACTCGCACTTGATCAATTTTTTTGTTTATGACCGTTAAGCCGCGCGTCCACTGCATAGGAATCAGAGCTTACGCACGGTACGGAGCGGACGGATTTGTTGTCGGCGGCCGATCGTAAAATTTCATGCTATACCTATTCATGGCGCCATTTCATGATATGCCTACAAATTTCGTGAACTGGCGGTTTTATTGATCGGCCGCCGACATAATATAGATTTCTATGGCGCAGAAATGCACTGCAGTGTACGCAGTATTATACCATAGAAATCTATACAAATCAAGAAATCCGTCCTCTCCGTACGGCTCGATCCATTGAGATTTAAAAAAAATACACACGCACACAATGGTTTGACCTATGGCCTCTCAAGGCAGGGATTGTGGGTTCAAATTCGGGCTCGTCTCTGGTTTTTCGAAATTCTTGTGCGGCTTTGAAATTTACCACAAGCTGTAAATAAACAATCGTGAAGAAACGTGGACAAACCTTCAAATCAATTCAATGGTGTGAGTGTGGGGGGGGGGGAGTTCCGGATACACCAACCTAACCAACAAAAAGTTGGAAACCCCCGACTTTGTCACTTCAAAGCTCAATATCTCAAAACGGCTAAGCCGATTTTGATTAAACATGTCTAAGAACCATCGCTAAAAAATTTGCTTTCAAATAAAAAAAAAACCGCATCCGAATCGGTTCACCTGTTTAAGAGCTACGGTGCCACAGACAAACACGCAGACACACATAGCGGTCAAACTTATAACAGATATCTTTTTGCTTCGGTGGTTATAAAAGTGACATGGGAAAGAGCTCATTGCGGTCTACTTGCAGTATTAAACGTTTTGATTTTTTATCTCAGTTTTATGTAAAAAACCAATAATGTGAACACTTAAGTTAGAGAAGTTTTTCGCGTCATGTGGCTCATGTTATTTTAGAATTAGATTCTAGAATTTAAAAAAAAACCGGCCAAGTCGGGGCTTAAAAAAAGTAAAATGTTGTTCACATATATTTCCATTGCCGCTGCAACTATAAATGAACCGATTTTGATAAAACATCTCTAAGAACCGTCGCTAGAAAACCTGCTTTCAAATAAAAAAACCGTATGCAAATCAGTTCACCCGTTTAAGAGCTACGGTGCCACAGACAGACACACACACAGGCACACATGGCGGTCAAACTTATAATACCCCTCTTTTTGTGTCGAGGGTTAAAATAATTAAAAAAAAGAAAAAAAAATGCTAGTTTAAAATAGTTGTAGTAAGTATTACTTTAATTTTAATTCAACTCCTAGAATATAAAATGTTAGGTACATTCCAATCAATTTGTCAACATTCCTAACCAAACCATGTCTAACCCATCAAATGCATATTTTTACAAATCTTACTAAATATTATAAACGCGAAAGTTTGTGTGTGTGTGTGTGTGTGTGTGTGTGTGTGTGTGTGTGTGTGTGTGTGTGTGTGTGTGTTGGCTGGACGGATTTAGATGAAATTTTGTATCTGCATAGCTGAACATCTGAAATAACACATAGGCTACTTTTTATCCCGATGTTCCCACGGGATAGGGATAAAATCTCGAAATTTCTATCGCTTGGTTTAGTCTTTAAATTTTGGACAGTTGTTCTTTACACAACCTCAATGAAGACCACGATATAAATTTACGGAATTCCGAGGGGGATTTTATAAAATCCCAGAATGTCAATTGTACGAGATCGAATAGTTTACGCGTGCGAAGCCGCGGGTAAACTATTCTTCTTAGTCGTACACCCCTGACGGAGTGGTCGTGATCATGGACTGTCTTGTAGATTGTTTGCGGCTTTTGCGAGACTAAAACTCTAATAAACAATGTACAGTGGGGCTAGGAAAACCTTCGTCGGTTATTAAATTATGATTCCTTTACAAAGTCATAGACTCTTAGTACGTTTTGAAACCAAAGTACAGATAGTTCAACTCAGTTGTGCGCGCGGCCCTATGTGTGCGTGCGCTTGTAAATATACAACGAGCAAGACGTGTTCTTATCGCTTTGTACAAGGTTTACCCACACATAGGGCCGCGCGCACAACTGAGTTGAACTATCTGTACTAAGTAGATAAGTGCATATCAAATTATACTTACTTGACATGATAACAAGGGTCAAAATAGTATACACCTCTAACATACTCGTATATCTCGTTTCATATCAATACAAAACCTTTTTAATAAACAACTTCGTAAAAGTTTCAATCATATAATGTTCTATTTAATTGTCAGTGTTTGTCAGTACAAAGGTGTACCTACTGGTAGGGTTGCTATGGTCACCTGATTATGTTTAGCAGGTTGACAGGTTGACGCAGTATGTCCTCAACCAACTCAACACCAACCAACCACCAACTCAACTCAATCGGTAAGGCAGATTAGCGCTAATACTGAGCAAAGGAAAATAGATCTTAGGGTGACGAACCTTTTTTTTACTCCGACTGTAATTCATTCATTCCATTCGTTCATTCATTCATCACAAAATCTTTCACGCATTTCCGAAAGCACTGTCACCGCAACCAGGGTTTGGCTCGCTTCCAACCGTGGGTAATTAAAATATATTGTTACGTTAACCACCCACAAACCCCTATTACAATTCGAAACCATTTTCACAAACTACCCTCATATATCCAGCAAATTACTACGTCCGTCCACATCAGATAGGATTAGTACAGCCCGCCAAATTGTAGACCTGAAACCAACTTATCTTTACACCTGGCCAACTGTTCTCACCACCATATCCAAACTCTAACTTTAACAGCATAAGACGTATTCGGGGTTGTTTTTCCGTTTTCCCAAACGCAAACGGCACTTGATCCTCCTATCTCATGGAATCTGCCTTTCAGTAGGTCTCGGTTCGTAGCGAAGTGAGGACGCGTTCGTCTGTCCTCCGAATTGCCGCGAAAAGATCGAAAAACTTTTTAAATTCAGAATGTGTACGGACGCGAATTGCCGATTTAGTTTTAAATAAGTGTAGTGGCCAGTGCTGGCGGATAGTGCAGTGATTTGTAAACAGGATAGTATTAAATATTCGCCCTAAGTTTAGTGTTCGTGTATTTAGGCATAGATTGCTTAATGGATTTGAGAATTGTCTTGATTGTGGCCAGGATTAAAAGCTAAGGTAAGATTTTTGTTAAGGTAATATTCAATTATTTAAATACCTTAAGTGACTACATTAAACAAAATCTTATTTGTTTTGTATTACTAATATTACATTTTTAACCCTTTTCCAGGCATAGTACATAAAATATAGTAACCACACTAATGTACACAAATATTCGACCTTATTATAATATTATTATACAAAATCATTTGAATTCGTTAAAAATATTATACGTTTTTAAATTAATCCCTCATAGGTAAATAACATAAAACTATGATTTATTTTGTGGTAGCACATCTAAATTCGCGGGGCCTGGAAAAGGGTTAAACGAGATGAACCTGTAAAAATATTTATATAGCTTTTTAGGGTTCCGTAGCCAAAATGGCAAAACGGAACCCTTGTAGTTTCGCCATGGCTGTCTGTCCGTCCGTCCGCGGCTTTGCTCAGAGACTATCAATGCTAGAAAGCTGTAATTTTGCACGAATATATATGTAAACTATGCGTATGCTATATATAGACGTAAAGTGTAGGTGATTTTTTTTTTCTCATCCAACCCCATAGTGTGGGGTATCGTTGGATAGGTCTTTTAAAACCATTAGGGATTTGCTAAGACGATTTTTCGATTCATTGATCTTTTTGCGAAATATTCAACTTTTAAGTGCAAATTTTCATTAAAATCGAGCCCCCCCCCCTCTAAAATCTAAACCAGTGGGTGGAAAAATTTGAAAAAATTCAGGATTATCATTAATAGTCCCTGAGCAAAGCCGCGGACGGACGGACAGACATACAGACACACAGACAGACATGGCGAAACTATAAGGGTTCCGTTTTTGCCATTTTGGCTCCGGAACCCTAAAAATCGTGCAAATTGCATTACATTGGGAGGCCGTAAAGCCAACGAGTTTTAGTGGCCAATCGAGCGCCGAAATGTAATGTAACTTTGCACGATTTTTCTCGCAAGTCTATACTCGGCTTTACAAGTATTTAAGGTAAACGTACGAGTGATCGTCACTGCCCCGATAGCTGCCATCTTTAATTTTATGTCATTTGCAATAGAGGTGACAACGGGGTGTCATCTATTCGGCATTAGCGCGAACACTTGGACGTTAAGTTTATAATTATAATTCGAATCAAACACGCAAAAACGTCTACTTAAATGGATTAAAATGTGACACATAAATAATTTACTTATATAATTTAATTTGCACATAGTGATAAGTTTTAACCCGAAAAACTTTATAATTCTCGCCAGATACCGGTCACCGAATTTCCCGCAGACAAAGTAGCGGATAAAAGCTAGTAAATAAGACGGTCATAATGTTTAGATTTTTTTTAATCATATTTTTTAATTTTTAATAGTTATAATTTGTAATATAATATAAGCTAAGCGCAAAACTCGGGAACGGCTGGTCCGATTTCGCTAATTCTTTTATTGTTGGGTTACTGCCAGGAGAAGGTTTACAAAAAAAAACAACACACACAAATACAGAAAAAATACAACTGGGGCGAAGCCGCGGGCAACAGCTAGTTTTTAATAAAAAATCTCAGTAAGCTCACGTCAAAACAAATTGTCCATGTTCATGACGCTCGTTTCTCTTCATATATTTCGTTTCAAAGCTTCTCCATCTTCATTATAGCTAGCGTAATATAACATCTATCTACATATAAATAAAAATGTATCTCTATTTCCCTCAGTCACGCTATGACATGAGAACAAATTTTCCGTGTTTACCCATCTTCTTTTTTAAGTTCTCTGGATACAGGCTGTCTCTGACAATCAAGCTTTAAAAATGTAGAAAATTACAAAAAAAAACCACACATATACACATACTGTCGGTACGAATATTATGAACTCTATGTCTGTTTCTTAACATGTCGTAACGTAGGATAGCCTGGGTTCGCAGTTATGTCACTTCTCATGTCCGACAAAGTCTCATGGATGATAATAAAGAGATATAAAGATGTACAATTATGCTCAAGCATATTACTTTAACTTTAAGATATCTGTGTAACGCTACTAGCACCACAAATGCACCCGAGAGCCACATGGTGGTAGGATCCTCTCATCAGACGGGTACACCTGTTGCCATGAGCAAGACACAGACCGGGGCCCGAGGGTCCCATGGTTCCTCCGCCTTCCCCAAAGAACACCCTTACCTCCATAGAAATGCAATGTTCTTTTCATCTATATCTCTATATTACTACGAGTATTTCTACTCGTTACTCAGTTGTTACACTTTACAAACACTCACCAAGTTAGGGGGGAACTTAACCATCTGCTTCGCACAAACCAATACATACCAAGTTAGGGGATACTTAACCATCTGTCAAACCAACACTTGATTCTAATAATTATAAACCACTTTTCCTTTCATTACAACCGTTCGTGTCTCACATTCAATCCTCACCCGTCCAATTCTATTTTTAGACTCCTGCGTCACACCTTAGTGTTACCAGTTATTAAAGTTGCGTTCAGAAATCGTTTAAGGAACTCACCAATAATTCTTAATCGCGATTATTCGCGACACATACACCGTTAAGCAAAACCAGAATCACCAAGTCTATGTCAAAAAATAAAATAATAATTAAATCACAACTAGGTACTACTAGTCATCCACAACAAGTTTCGTCAGGTGGTAACGAAACTAAAAGCATGAAAGACACACCTAACACAGGCTTTAAACCTAAAGTTCAATTCTAGTTATTAGGGTAGGTAGCTTAAAATATGACCTCTACTTATTTTTTTTCGTACAGATTAAATATAAGTATTATATATTTTTTTATCTTAGAGGATGTCAAATAAATGTCAAAAATTATTTAAAGGCCCACGTTTTAAGAGACAGCGATAACACCGCCAAACCGCCATGTCTAATACACTGATTTAACGATTAAACTTTAAGGACCAATAAATGATCTTTTCAAGTTTTTTAAAATTACACAAAAAAAAATAGCTTAGTTATGCGAAAGAATCCAGCCTTGAATTTTAAGCCCCATGATCAGAGACAGCCATAGAAGGTTGTTACTGAAAAAGATACTTAAGAAACCACTATTTCCCCAAGAAAATCGTCCTGAAGTTTCACTACTACGTAATCCGACAACGAACACTCTGTCAAGGGTGTATCGGCTTAGAAGAGAGATAACACGTAAAAGCTATCACATCCAGGCAGATACTAGATAGTCACCTGAGAATTTTAACTAATCTCTGCTCCCCCGAGGTTCTAAGACACACCTTTCCACCCCCCCTTTTACGACAAGGGGTTCCAGAAACTGTTATCCACAGCATCTGCTAGGTAATTAGCAGGAAAGCGGCACACGTCCCAACGTCGGTTTTAGATTAAAGGCTGTAAAATCTCCAATTCAAATAGCGCCACGGAATTTGAATGAACCGTCGCCCCTACCACTTGTATTTTCTGCAAGTATATTCCGCGGATCGGCAAGTGCAGCGTAGGACATCCACCAACAAGATGGACGGATGACCTGGTTAATGTCGCGGGTTCACGGTGGATGCAAGCCGCTTCCAACCGAAGCAACTGGAGGTCTATGGGGGAGGCCTATGTCCAACAGTGGACGTCCTACGGCTGAGGCCTACACCAAATTTTTTGTGACGAATAAGTAACTTTACTGCTTCAATATAGGCTTTATCAATAGGCTCAGAGTTGCACAGCGAGCTAAGACTAGGGTTTTTTTTACGGGAACGAATCAGAAAGATTATTCCGATTCTTATCTCATTGTAATATCGGAATAGAAAGTATTTACTTTTTTTTCGACTGGTGGCAAAAGAGCTAGTGGGTCTCCTGATGGTAAGAGATCACCACCGCCCATAAACATCTGCAACACCAGGGGTATTGCAGATGCGTTGCCAACCTAGAGGCCTAAGATGGAATACCTCAAGTGCCAGTAATTTCACCGGATGTCTTACTCTCCACGCCGAAACATAACAGTGCAAGCACTGCTGCATCACGGCAGGATTAGCGAGCAAGATGGTGGTAGCAATCCGGGCGGACCTTGCACAAGCAAAAACTACTTATGTGTTATTCCAGATTTCCAGTTGTTATAGCGTTAAGGAGTAACAAACATACACACAGAAAAAACAAAGCGTTAACAGGGCTCCCACCAGGTCGACTGACGACATCGTGAGAGTTGCGGGAAACCGGTAGCATTCTAAGGGGAGGCCTTTGTTCAGCGGTTTGCTTCATCTTTCATAATGCGAACTGCTAAAAAATGGGATTTGTTCCCATCGTCTGTATTTCCAGATTAATACAATCTAGGACTCTTCAAAGCTAGAGTTATAGGCTGTTACTGAACCAGTGAATACATCTTTGGCCTCATCTGCACTTAACATCAGGTGAGATAAGGGTCAATCACGGTCAATTATATGTACAAAAAAGTCTTCCAGCTGATGATGATGACACTACAAATACTATACTCACAAATTTACGTATTTATTATCTTGTAGGATTAAAATTGTAACTCATTTTCAACTCACGCAGCGCTACCCATAGTAGCCCATTGAGATCCGTCCGAATTACGTAGCCGAGTAGAATCCGGAATGAGCCGGATCGTGGCGTCTTGCGGGGATTTATTCCGTTTTTGCATATCCATCGTAGTGGGACAGGATGTTAATTGGCCGGACATTTGCATATAGTTTTGGGAATCAAAGACTCGGGCCTTAGGAGAGCCTTTGTTTATTATAAGAAAAGTTGTGCCAGAACAACAAAAAATCGTACATCACTAGTCAGCATCAAAAGTAAATAAACTTTCGTACTTTGTCGTTTTACAGCCACGTACTAAACGCCATGCAAGATTGACAATGTGTTAATGCGACAGAGTAAAAAAGTGATCCGCTTCCTAATATATACTTATTTAACCCCTGGAATGCTTAAGACGCGGATCCATGCCAAATTGTAGGCTATTTTTTGTATAAAAAAATCAGCAGAATTTGTGCTTATTAAAACAGATGAGACTAGAGTCTAGAATGCAGTACTCTCTTTAGTTCCCGCATACGACGGGTTAAATGTAATTGGAATAATGTTTAGATCAAGAGGGGAGGCTTTTGCCTTTTTGAAGCAGTGGGATACAAAATATAGATTAAGAAAAAATAAACATTTGAATTACGCAACTTCTTATCATAATAATGTAGGTGTAACGTAATAGGAGATTTAAACGAAATAAACGATAATATCATCGTAAAATTGACAAAACTCGATACAAAACTCGAATCAAATAAACATCGAATAAAAGGAAAAAGGCAGAATTTTACACGCTCTAAATACTCTGCGAAAACTTTGCGTCAATAAAAAAGCAGTTCGGACTTGTTTTGTTTTGACGGACTTTACCAGAGTTCCGTGGTTTCAATAGAATCGTTTTTTAAGGTTTCCTTTTAGATTATAAATAAAAGAGAATAAAGCCTTCTCAAAGCTTTTAACGCGTTGCCTTTTAGGCTAATTTTTCCAACGAAAATTAAGATTCTTATTATTTTGTTAGTAGACGCCAGCGTTCTTCGGGGTTATCTGTTTTGTTTTTATATGATTTTACTCTCCTTTGAATGACAATGTTCATAATACACTGTCGAGGAAACTGAATAATTTTCATAATTCCTTTCATAGTCAATTTCGCTATGATTTCTTTAGCAGATGTATGGAATTTCGAGGAAACTGAATAATTTTCATAGTCAATTTCGCTATGGTTTCTTTGGCAAATGTATGGAATGTCAATATGACATCAGTAGCACAAAGGTTCTGCCCTGGTACGCGATTCAGTGTCTTTGTCGTAGGTAAATTGCGTAACATTTTTTCCAAAAAAAAATTCACCCACTTCTTGTGCCTTGATATTTGGTACGGATATGTATTTTAAATGCCACTGTAAGTACAGCCTTACTTGCAATCAACAAAAAAACTGTACAAAAAAAAACAAAAAAAATCGTTTAATTTATTCTTATTTTAAAGAGAACCCTTTCTTTATTGACCCGGTTGTCGCCATCCCCTTTTTAGAAACTTGAAATTGCTGTTTTTATGACTCGCTATACTGTAGATTCGTGAATTTTTACTGTCTTCAATTAAGGTTCTTTAGTTTAATAGCTTATCGATAATGGGATGCTATTTTTTTTTCTTGTCTTTACAGTTGTGACGTGATTGGAGTTTGTACAGTTCAGCTGCTTCTCAGAATAGGGCCCAGAGGCACTAAGAAAAATAATACGATCAGAATTAAGACCGTTTTCAGATTATCCGATCCGATATTGGTATCGGACGACGATGGACGACCCCTATAGCCGACACCATATGCTATTTTCACATATTTCCGCCAAAATCGTTCCGATACGGCAGTGACAGTGACAATTTAGAAACATGTATAGTACACATACAAACATTGGCGTCCGGCAGCCCACGGGCGTCCGATGATGCCGCCAACATATCGGTGTCGGCTTCGATATCGGGCCGGACAATATGAAAGACAGGTACATAATTTATACATTTTACATCGGATAATTTGAAAACGCTCCTTTAAACCGTTCGATCGGTCCGATTTATCGTAACTTCTTACGCCACAGACACAGTACAGTTTATGGTAGCAATTCTCATAATAGGCAAACGCTAAATTACAGACTTTTAGTTACGCCCTAGACGTGGTTCACCAGCTTTGTTATTTTGGATATTATTTTAAAATGCTTAAGATTATTTTTTCAATGAACCATTTGTCACTTTATAAAGTACCATCGGCCGTTATTCTTAGTGTTAATTGGTCCTTTATAAAGTACGCGAGGGCCCACGAGGCTATAGCAAATAATAATGAGGTAGCGTGGGTATCCTTAAAAAAGTAAACGAGCAATTCTTGTTGATTATATACTTACCTGATAACACAATATAAATCTTGATGGGTCCAGATTTTGTATTATTTTAACGTAGCTCAGCTACGTGTAGATATAGGCTGGGATGATGATTATGTAAGTGTGTCATGTCACGTAACACAGTATTATATACTCATTTTCTGGAATTTTATAAGTGTTGTGTGTGTGTGTGTGAGCTTTCAATAACCAAAAGCATCTACTCAAAGCCAAAATATCCACAAAAGCTAAAAAACATATTATATTGAAGTGAGACGTGGACAATGACTCAAAGAGACAAAGGCTAGAAGCCATTGAGATGTGGTGTTGGAGGAGATTGGAAAGGATTAGCTGGACAGAACGGAAAACTAACGAAGTAGTTCTTACCGTGGTAAAAGAAAAAAAAATTTTTTACTGGAGACCATAAATTGCCTGTGGGGAAATATGATAGGACACTTGATACGACACGACAATTTTTTTCTTTACCTACTGGAAGGAAATATAGAAGGAAAACGAGGTAGACGAAGACCAAGATTAACCTATTGTAACCAGGTGAAGGAAAGGGTGGGTGTCGTGTCGTATCAGGAAGTCAAGCAGCTGGCCAAAGACCGTGCGGAGTGACAATTACTCCACCGACAAGAGCATAACTCTTAAATTTAAGACGAGAAGAAGAAGAGATAAGTGTTCTATTTACTTCCGATAAATATAACGTGCAAAATAACCATAAAAACAAAAAATCAATCTAGATTTTTTTTAACATTCCTACAAATTTGTCAGAACCGTCAGGTGAACGGTGTGACTTTCGTTCAGTAGGCATTTACTGTGATAATCGTCGTTGCTACGCAATAGAGATACGATAAGCTACAATTGTTTTACTCTGAGAATGACTCTGGTTTAGTTTGAAACGCGTGGTGTGGTGGTGATGATAGTTGGGTTTAGGTGATTTCTGCGTGTCCTTACAGTGTGAAGGTGGAGGAGCTGCGTGAATACACATTTGTTGCATAGACGAAGCTATTGTTAGGCCGTGGGTGAGCAAAGTACCTACCTAATTGTTTTTAGTTTATTGATATAGAAATAGAACCTCCACAAAGTAACGCCTGATTCGATAAAGTAGATACGATAGATATGCTAAAATGATACAAAAGTGAACTTACATTCAGAAAGTATTTTTAGAATTCGTTTCATGTATTCTTTTTGTGTAAAATCCAATAGCATTGCAATCTGATGAAGCTATCAAAACAAAACGGTCGTTTTGCCATACTTTGCAATCGAACCTGGCCGGGGCAAGTCTCAAGAGGATTGCTGTTGACTAGGGTTTTAATGTTTGTTCAGCAAAAAATGAAACCTATGTTTTCGAACTCAGGAAATATACAGATATCATAGTGATGAAAGTTTGTGAATAGGTATGCGAAATCACATTTGGTATTATCAAGATTCAAGTCGATGCCATTAACCGTTGAAAAGTTACATACTGCGGAGACTATCCTGGTCGGATCCCAATTAATTATAACTATGCCAAATCGGCTCAATCAAAAACAAAAAATCGGCCAAGTGCGAGTCCGTACCATTCCCTATACAACCATTATGGTGATTTTCCACCGGTGAGGCGAGACGAGATGAGGCGAGACGAGAATTGAAATTTGTATGCAAGCGCCGCCATACAAATTTCCATTCTCGTCTCGCCTTGCCGGTGGAAAATCACCTTTAGACATTAGCCAAAAAAGGCAAAAAAAACAAATGTATGGGTGTTGTTGTATGGGAGCCCCCCTTAAATATTTATTTTATTTAAATTTGAATGATTTATTTTTGTGATTATACAACTAAATATTCTGTGAATATTTAAGCGTCTACCTGTTGCCGTTATTAATATCGACCGAAAATGGCAAAAAATCATGTTTG
>NC_133493.1:13370468-13423261 GCF_025370935.1 Choristoneura fumiferana
TAGAGTTTTTCCAATAAACTTTAGCATTTACTTGAAATGAGCATTCTTGCGTTATACATTACATGAAAGCGATGATACATTACGGAATATAGCTCACAAAATAAACAGAAGCGTTTTAGGATACACCATCAGCCAAATAAGTGGTCTATCATTTTTTAAACAAGTTTTTTTTTTATTCGACTGGATGGCAAACGAGCAAGTGGGTCTCCTGATGGTAAGAGATCACCACCGCCCATAAACATCTGCAACACCAGCGGTATTGCAGATGCGTTGCCAACCTAGAGGCCTAAGATGGTATACCTCTAGTGCCAGTAATTTCACCGACTGTCTTGCTCTCCACGCCGAAACACAACAATGCAAGCACTGCTGCTTCATGGCAGGATTAGCGAGCAAGATGAACAAGTTCCTATCAAATGGATATGTCGCTAAAGTCGAACTTTCAAATTGACAAACACGTCCTTTTATTATTGTTTATGACATGCAAACAATGTGGCCCTCAACAAGTTGTTTAAATACAAAAGGGCCACAAGTAAAAAAAAAATGTTTTTTCAGTCGCAGTAATTGTATTTAAAATGCTATTTAACACGAGAGTGAAAGGGACGGTACGATACGAACTTCGATTTCCGAATTTCGTAGTTTATCAGCTCAACTCTTAGTGTACCCTCTCCTGCGCATACTAAACCTGCGCCGGGAGCATTTAACAATAAATCAAATTCTCCACTTACGCTATTATAGCAATTACCTGTAACGTCGTATAATACGTCGTAAAGCGTCGCGGAGGTCTGTTACCCTGTTTGAAGTACAGTGAGCTAAAATAGACGGAGACTTTGGTACAGTCGGCATAAACGGAGCTGCGGAGGGGCTCCTAAATATTTAAGTACGTATTGTCGATCAAACGTATTCAGATATTTTTGAACACCTTAGAGGACACTGTCAAAGGTGTCTAGACATTTTTTTTCGTTTCAGAGATAAAAACTATCTTATGTCCTTCTCCAGGACTCACATTATCAGTATACCGAATTTCATCTAAATCAGTGTAGCGGTTTAGACGTGATGAAGTGACAAACAAACAGGACTTACAAACTTTCACATTTATATAATTGTGAGATAATAATAATTAATTGAAAAAAATAAAATAAAAGGAAAACTGTGTATCATTGTAGGAGTATACTCTGGAATAACAGAATTGATATTTAAAATAATTTCCCTAATTAAATATTGCACTTACTTCTAATTAAAATAGGCTTGAAGTTTCCACGGTAAGCAAAGCAACGAGCAACAGCCACTAATAACTATGAGTACCTATGTAACAGCTACTTATAAAATATGAGTATGAGTATACAGCAGTTAATTATACTCTCCGCTACGTACTCAAAGTCTGCACTTTCATAATTGCAATAAAGTAGTTTTAATATTTGTTTTACATTTCCGTCGTAAAGTTAGGCATAAACAGATTTGTTCTAGGGTTTATGTGACAGTGAAAGTAGGAACGCGGATATGTACATAAATAAGATAATGTGTAAGATATTGAACGAGATGAAAGGCAGACAAAGAACCATAGAATATAAAAATAAGAATAAAACTAAAAAATCGTCACAATGATAAATTTAAATGCGATTTATAATTGCAATTTAATTTTTATTTATTTATTTTGTTTGTGGTATTTTGACTATAAATGGGATAGTTTGTAAATCTGTTTCTTAATATGTTTGTTACCTTATTACGCCTAAACCGCTGAAAATTAAGATGAAATTCAGTATAACAATATTTCGAGCTTCGGGGAAGGGCATAGGATAGTTGTTATCCCGGAAAAATACAAAATACAAAAAAAATACAAAATAATTTATTTGACCAAAAGAGATAACAGTATATACAACTTAGTAATCCGTCAGAGGCCAAACTAGGCTAAGCCTGTATCTTGGCCCTCTGCGAGTGCATGGTTTCCGCGGGTTAGCGATAAACGAATTGTACGCGGAGTCGCGGGTAACAGCTAGTTGCTAATAATTATATACTTTTCACACCTCTCCTTCAGAAAAGTAACTTTTCCTCCCTGACGAGAGGGAGCACAGTGCAACTTTTCTGTTCAAGGCTTTTCTAAGTGTTTTGCAAAATACCATTTTTTGAAGTTGATAATTGTAAAGCCACGCTATTTTCTATGCTGGTTGTTCTTTAATAATGTTTAGTTTTTTTTTTCAAGTTTCTTAATGCTCGGTGGGAAAAGTTGTATGAGCCACTCGGGAGCAAAATTATTTTCATCTTGGGCGTTAACACTTGAATCCCTCATTACGCTCAGCTTCTACTTTAGAACATTCTGGATTCAATTGTACGCCCTCACCGTAAATACATCATTTTGCTCCCTTGTGTGTGAGTCAATTAGTAATTACCTAACTGATCTATCATCAGACCATGGAAAACACATATTTGACCAAAATATACCTTAAAGATTTTGAAAAAACCATTTTTCTGAACCAGTGTTAGATTAATTACTTATTTTATTTGATATTTTGACTTAAAATGATGAAAATGGACGTCTTCTTGCTGATGATGATGATGATGATGAGAAGCAGCAAAGTTGATATAAGTAGAAGCGGAAGAAAACGTACACGGTGGCGTTTCTAATCATCCTATTGCTTCTGTAGACAATATAACTGATATACTGCATCCCATAATTAGATTTATTTAGTCGTTCGCTCAAATGTTTTGCGATGGCTGTCTCCCTCTGATGAAACTGTATTTTTACTGTAGAAACACTTGCAAACTGAACCTTGATACTGTGTATGAAATATTTTATGTAAGTATACTCGTATTTATTTACTAGCTTTTGCCCGCGGCTTCACCGGGTGGAATTCGATTATCGCGCGCTGTTCCCTCGGCTGTGCATTTTTCCGGGATAAATAGTAGCCTATGTTACTCTCTGGCCCATAAACTATCTCTATGCCAAAAATCACGTCGATCCGACGCTCCGATTCGACTTGAAAGGCGGACAAACACACACACACACACACACACACACACACACTTTCGCATTTATAATATTAGTATGGATGCAAGCTATAATAGCAAGTTTAAATTTAATACAGTACATTGTAATTTGGGATTTCACGCTTCTCCATTTTGATTCAGATGCCATTTATGGAAACACTTAAAATGCCACGGTCTTAAAAATAGTCGGTTCTGAAATTCTGACGTTTTCGGATTACTACTTAATTTATAAATTAAAATTTAAATGCCGTTGCCGAAGACTAAGTAACTTAATTATTACAAGCTTTTATTTAGTTTCACCTGTCCCGTAGTCTGTCTGTCTGTACTTGCAAGTCAAATTCGACCAACTTCCAGTAGTCTGATTGACTTGAAATTTGGCATCCTTTTGTAAATCACGTGACAATACAATAATCTAGTAGTGACATCCTGGTAGTCCAGCTAGGATCGTGTCCGCTGAACGGAACTCTTCAACGGTTAATAGCATCGACTTGAAATTTGGTACGCAAATGTAGTTTGGGTGACAATGCAAGTACAGGCAACAAAAAGTACTGTCAGCAAGAAAAGCTTGTATAAAAAATGTTTTTTTTTTGAACAAAAACTTATTTTCGATTTTGTATTCTTGTTTCGATTGCTAAATAGAGTCGAATGGAGATCTAGGAGAGTGTTTAATGACGACCGAGTCAAAGCCAATACCTTTATGTAAATAAAAGTAAGCCCTAACGTCCTAAATTTAGGACATACGTGAAAAACATACAAATACGATCAGACGACCAGATGGCCTAGTGGTTAGTGAACCTGACTACAAAGCTTGAGGTCCCGGGGTCGATTCCCGTGTCGGAGCAGATATTTGTATGAAAAATACGAATGTTTGTTCTCGGGTCTTGGGTGTTTAATATGTATTTAAGTATGTATCTATCTATATAATTATATTTATCCGTTGCTTAGTACCCATAACACAAGCTTTGCTAAGCTTACTTTGGGACTAGGTCAATTGGTGTGAATTGTCCCGTGATATTTATTTATTTATACGTGCAAATGTCAACTTTTACTGATTGGCGTTAAGTTTCAAATTTTAATAATCGACTCTCAAGAAAAAAGGTTAGGTATGACTGTCCTGATAGCCTGAAATCCTTGTTCACACATCGTTGTATAAACATTCGGATAAATTACAAACTACAACACAAAATTACAAACAAAACAAATTGGGGGAGAAAAGTCCTCGAGTGGCGACCACGAACCGGAAGACGAAGCGTTGGCAGGCCTCCAACCAGGTGGACTGACGACATCGTGAGAGTAGCGGGAAACCGGTGGATGCAAGTGGCGAGTTGTCGTTCATTGTGGCGTTCTAAGGGGGAGGCCTTTGTCCAGCAGCAGTGGACGTCTTCCGGCTGATGATGATGATGATGAAATTACAAACAGTACAAAAACTCAACGTTACTCAGCGTCGTAAATCATTTTATTCGAGGGAAATCATCCAGATTATTATCAGATCGAAAGCAGACACAAATAAACGCTGTAGACGCTTTACTACTTAAGACGGCGCGGTTTATGTATATCTGCATGCTGAGCCTATTTTAATCCTTAACATTCCATGCAATGAATGTTTATTTTTGATTATTTTTCATTCTAAGTCTTGGCCTATCGATCAAGAAAAGTGTCACACACAGTGTAAGCGTTCCTAATTTAGAAAGTTTTTAATTACAAAATATGTTAATTACGTGAGCTTTTTCGATGTTTGTCCAATATGCCACGTCAATTTCAGTTTTAAAGTTTAAAAGTTTGATCTATAACAATGATTGTGATGTTATATTGTGTATAAAAAAAAACAATTAGTCAAAAACTTAATTACCGTGTAGTTTCTACCAATAAACTGAGCCATTTATGGAAGTTAACGGAAGTCAAAATAAAAATGATGTATTTTTAATGCGAAACATAGACGCTCTGTTAAGTATAATAATTTTCCACACATTTTCGCACAGATATTTACATTGGTAAAATAAACTCGCCAGACGCAAAAAAAGTCAGACATCTATCCAGACTAAATTTAGTCGCCCCATTTTAATCTAATCGGCCCGCCTCATCGCTTGTGCGATTGATTTGATGCATTCCTGAATAAATGTTTACTGCTATATTTAGATATGAATGTGCAAGTATTTTTTGATTCAAATATACCTTTACTAGCTTTTTACTCATGGCTTCGCACGCGTAGAAATGGAATTGAAATTCCAGGATTTCGCAAAAGTTTCTTTAGGCTGCAGCTCCACTGAGGCGGAGACGAGCGGAGCAGAGAGGAGACTACGAGCGGAGAGAAGACTCGTATTTTGAACATGAAACTACCGTGAGACTCACTCATATTAAATGACATAGTAACGGATAACTCACGTCTTAAACCGAGTGACATGTTTCGGGCTTTTTCGTAGCCCATCTTCTCAGGAGCACGCCTCGGCGGCTGCCGCTCACTGCCGAAACATGTTGAGCTAAACTCGGTTTAAGACGTGAGTTATCCGTTACAATATCATTTAATAAGACTCGTATTAGTTGAATCCACATCTCGTCTCCGCCTCATTATCATCAGACGTGTAGGGATGTACACGTCTCCTCTCCGCTCCGCTCGTCTCCGCATCGTGAATTTTAACACGTTTGGTCGGCCCCAGTGACACAACGTCTGTGACTTTTTAGTTCTCACTCCTATGCCAGTGACACGTATTTGTGACTGCTGTGGGATACGCGCTATGCCTAGCGTAAGAGCTTAGTGCAGTTAGCTTTTATATCATATCGAAACAATTAGATTCAAAGAAAAAATAATTATGATTAACAAACATACAAACTGAAAATTGAAAATACAAACTGAAATATGCACAGAAAAACCAGAAAAATAAGACCAACACTGGGAATCGAACCCAGGTCCTCGGTATTCCGTACCGCGTGCTATACCGCTACACCACTGTTGGTCAACGGCACAGACACGAATTCCCCTATGCACCACATATCTCAACTTGTTTTTGTTTCTTATTTAGCCACTTAAGCAGTGACGCTAGCGACATCTATGCCGTAGCCCTCATCAAAAATACAAAAAGATTCCAAAAAAAACAATCTTAAACATTATGACTTTCAACAATTATGCGAGCCGATATGGACCCAAATTTTGGCAAGCAGGCATATGCTTAAATATTTGACTTTGCACATATGTATTCTTAACCTGCAGTCACTCCAGTAGCCACAAGCCATCACGTCTCTCATCAATTAGAACGAGCGATTGTTCTTACATTTTATTGTTTTGTTTTGTTTGACAAGCTCTTCGAGTATTTGGGTTAGCAGAAATATACGGTAGCTTTTTGTTTTCCGGCTATTTTAGCAGATTTGCTGGCGGCGGGAATGTGTAAATGAATTTGCTGGGACCACATTATTTTATTTTGGTACCGAATGCTTTGATACCAGTTCAATATACGGTATAATCCGGTCTTTATTTACTGTTCTGATTTTATTCGTTTATTGAATTCGGCGTTACTTTACAGAGGTCCATATCAATGAACTAAAAACAAATTACTTTGCTCACCCCCAACTTTAAGGTCGGTTACTTTGCGGAGCTCCATATCAATAGGCAAAGTACTTACTTAATTGGCTTTACCTCACTGACTTTATTCGTTCATCATCGTAATTTGAAATTTGTATTCTTATCAATGGAGTAACTTCTACTTTTCCCTCTCTTTCACCAGCCTTTTGACTTCTTCATTGTGATCCGGTGTCAACGTTCTCTATAATGTGACCTTCTTCCTATCCACCTGTAAATTTGTCTACTATCATAACGTATTATAATCGTATCAAGTTAGATGTCCTATTGTTTCCTCTTCTTTTCTCAAGAACTCTGAAGCAGCATCTCTTTTAGCCAACTGAACTCGTTTTTTTTTTCTGTCAACTTACCTTCTCCATTGTCCTCCAATACCACTTCAAAGCTTTTTTTTTCTCTTCTCAGTGGCTGCAATCAGAGTGGTAAAAGTGTCGGCAAGGTATCAATATAGTGCTCTCATAAGCCAAAAGGTGCTATCTAAAAAAAAAAAAACTTCCGAGTTATTTATACCTTGTGATGCAGAATGTCTTAAGCTACACAATGTTTTTTTTGAGATAGCGCCTTTTGGCTTAGAAGAGCAGATTTATGGACCATCAAGACGACTTTCTTGGCAAAATAGTGTGGTGGTTTCCTTTTGTCTTCCACGCCGCAGAGCTACAGTACACGGCCATAAAGATTGCACATCGGTATTTGGAAAGAGACTCTGCTAATTTCGGCTTCGTAGAGCGTTGTCACACACGACTTATGTGTCGTTTTTCAGTCGTTGTACAGGTGCAATAGAGTACGGACGCATTTAGATGAAAATATATAATAAAGTATACCTGTTTCTTTCTCAAACGCTTTTCTCTATGCAGCAAGTATGGCGGTACTGGCGTGTGACGTCACATGCCAGTATGTCTTTCTCTATCTAATCTTGAATTTCAAACCATTATAACTTTGTTATTTGTAAAGGTAGCTTAAAAATTGTGTGTCTATTCGATAACAGGCATTGTGAATTTTTAATTTATAAAACATATACAAAATAGTCAAATACCGTATTAAAAGGCATCTTTAGGAAAAAGTGGGAACTATCCTTTTTCTAGTAGTTGCAACAGCTCTCTATACGTAACAAAGATATCCGAAGTTGACATGTCATTAATTTAACGTAAACTAATTAAGTCCAGGTGCAGTATTTATTTGATACTAGCTGGCCCCGCAAACTTCGTTCTGCCTTAAAATCAATTTATATTGTGTTACCTTATTAGCCATGTACTTTTTTTTATAGTGAGGAATCAATGCGAGCACGCAAGCGAGGGAGCAAGCATGCATGCAAGCCAGTATGCAAGTAACCATGCACGCATGCGAGCATGCAAGCAAGCATGCAACCAAGTATGCAAGCAAGTATGTATGCAAGTAACAATGCATGCAAGCGAGCACGCAATGAAGCATGTATTCAAGCAAGCATGCAAGCAAGCATGCAAGCAAGCATGCAAGCAAGCATGCACGCTAGCGAACATGGAGGCATGTTACCAAGCATGCATGCAAGCAAGCTTGGAAGCAGGCATGCAAGCTTGGAAGCAGGCATGCAAGCATGCAAGCAAGCATGCAAGAAAGCATGCACGCTAGCGAACATGGAAGCATGTAACCAAGCAAGCATGCACGCTAGCGAACATGGAAGCATGTAACCAAGCATGCATGCAAGCAAGCATGCAAGCAAGCATGCACGCTAGCGAACATGGAAGCATGTAACCAATCATGCAAGCAGGCATGCAAGAATGCAAGCAAGCATGCAAGCATGCACGCTAGCGAACATGGAGGCATGTTACCAAGCATGCATGCAAGCAAGCATGCAAGAAAGCATGCACGCTAGCAAACATGGAAGCATGTAACCAAGCATGCAAGCAGGCATGCAAGAATGCAAGCAAGCATGCAAGCAAGCTTGGAAGCAGGCATGCAAGCATGCAAGCAAGCATGCAAGAAAGCATGCACGCTAGCGAATATGGAAGTATGTAACCAAGCATGCATGCAAGCAAGCATGCACGCTAGCGAACATGGAAGCATGTAACCAATCGTGCAAGCAGGCATGCAAGAATGCAAGCAAGCATGCAAGCAAGCATGCACGCTAGCGAACATGGAGGCATGTTACCAAGCATGCAAGCAGGCAAGCAAGCATGCAAGCAAGCATGCAAGAAAACATGCACGCTAGCGAACATGGAAGCATGTAACCAAGCATGCAAGCAAGCATGCAAGAATGCAAGCAAGCATGCACGCTAGCGAACATGGAAGCGTGTAACCAAGCTTGCATGCTAGCAAGAATGCAAGCCAGCATGCAAGAAAGCAAGCAAGCGAGTATGCAAGCAAGCAAGCAAGCATGCAAGCTGGCATGCAAGCAAGCATGCAAGAAAGCAAGCAAGCGAGTATGCAAGCAAGCAAGCAAGCATGCAAGCGAGCATGGAAGCAAGCAAGTCTACAGAAATCTAGGCTATCTACACTAAATATAATGATGTAGAAAACTTATCTGTTATAATTAAATTCTGGTGATGATGCCGCATATGATGAAATTATTAATTTTCACTACCTAATATATCAGAACAGATTTTTTTGGGTACTTTAAATATATATAATATATATATTAATTTCACCAATGGTATTAATTTCACTTTGCCATTTGCGCAACACAATCCAGCAGCTTCATTTTTGTACTGCAATGCCTTACAATATGGGCAAACTGAGTTCATAGATCCAATAGCAACGCATTGGTAGGCACTGTAGTCAATTGTAACATTGTAATTTAAAGCAGCTCGATTGAAACTTACAACATTATTAGCTGCATTCAGCTCATTACGCTCTGCACGGGTTTGTGCTATCCGAATCCTTTCAATTTCATTTCGCTCTTGACGTTGCTGGGCTGTTCGATTACTCTGATAATTAGCTTGGTTTGTAGCATTTCGAGTTCTTCGACCCAAATTGCTTCGCCCTCGTCTTAAAGGTGGCATGAGTCATCATGTCAGCCGAAAGACGTCCACTGCTGGACATAGGCCTCCCCAAGGCTCTCCACTCAGACCGGTCTTGTGCTTTCCGCATCCACCGCGATCCCGCGATCTTAACCAAGTCGTCGCTCCATCTTGTTGGAGGCCTACCGACAGCTCGTCTCCCGGTCCGCGGATGCGGTGGCATGAGTATAAATAGATTAAATCAAAACACAAAATAAATCAACCAGTCAATGTAAATTGAGGAACGTAAACAAATTTGTTTTTAAATAATTTATTGAATCAGGCGTTACTTTGCGGAGGTCCATATCAATGAACTAAAATAATTTCCTTGCTCACCCGCGACCTTACGATAGCTAAGCTTATGCAAAATATGCGTGTTCATGCAGTTCCTCCACCTCCACACTGTAAGAACACACACAAATCACACAAACCCATCCATCACCACCACCACACTACACTCGTAAGGTCGCGGGTGAGCAAGGAAATTATTTTAGTTCATTTAAATTTGTTTTTGTTATTATTTAGTAGTTAGTATTAAGGTACTCGTCATAAAACTCATTTACTCGGCAATCTTCGTTCCACTTTAAACCAAAAAAGTAGTGTACGAAAAAAAATGGAAGAAAACGTCCCTATTTCAGACACTATAGGTCCAAACATCTTCCAGCCAAGCAAGCAAGCATGCAAATGCAAAATAAGGGGGATTAATAAAACAAAACGCCTAAATAAAATTGAGTAGCAAACATTCGCATCACTCCGCATTTTACTAAAACCCACAGGTGATGCATTAATTACCGCACTTCCATACTCGCATTTTCTTTTTCCCAGCAATTTTTCCAGTTTTTCTCTTCATAAAAACCTTCCCTAGACTTTAACGATGATATGAAAAAAAAAATAGCTGAATTGGTCCAGCCGTTCTCGAGTTTTGCGCTTAGCAACACATTTTACGATTCATTTTTATTTATATAGATAGATAAAACGTCACTTAATAAATAAGATGATTGACGGACGTTCGCCAGTGTTCAGAAATCGTCGTGAACAGCCAGTTGTCTCAAAAATACAAACTGAGACATGGATGCACAAAAAAACCAGAAAAAGAGACCAGCACTGGGAATTGAACCCAGGTCCTCAGCAATCCGTGCTGCGTGCTATGACCGACACCACTGCTGGACAGGAATCTAGACACGAATTTTTCCTATGCATACATATCTCAGTTTGCTTATTTCTACTATGCTACTTAAGCAGCAGCACTAGCGACATCTAGTTCTGTGCATCCATGTCTCAGTCTGTATTTTCGTTATGGTTTCACGGAATACCCGTAAAAGTAACAAATTTGGAGTTGAAATAAAAAATACAAAAAGACTCCAAAAAACCAATCATAACCAATTGACTTTTTCCGAAGACCGATGTGCAACCATTATCGCTGGGTACAGTAGAGTCCGGAGTTTGTAGTTGGCAATAGAGAGCGCTGCCCACTCACACATCAGGTACCTTAGTCGGCTCTTACGACACCCACGGGACAAAATGGGTCCGTCCTATTCTAAAACCGGGCACGGCAGATATTAAAAGCTACCAATTTACTATTACTTCTTATAATGTCCAGATCTTAATTACTCTACGTCATTACTGAATATGAAAGTTAACCAACTGCACCTAAAACGTTGTTTCTCTGCCAAGTCAAACCGCCGGGCGCTAAACGCGGTAATAAAAACCAATGAGCCGGAAGGCGATTTAATAGTTGATAGTGGAAGGTAATGTGCGACAGAGAGGAGAAATATTGCCGCATGGCTTTTAGTGTGTATTCATTTTGTATGTAGTATGTACCTATATATTCCGGGATTTTACAAAATTTCCCTGGGAATTCCCCAAATTTATATCGTGGTCTTCATTTAGGTTGTGTTGAGAATAAATGTCCAAAATTTGAAGACTCGTAAACCCAGCGGTTGAAATTTCAAGATTTTACAATATTAGGATAAAAAGTAGCCTATGTGTTATTCCAGACGTCCAGCTACCTACATACCAAATTTCATGACTCTAAGCCTAGCGTTGTTATTTCGAGATTTTTATCCCTATTTCGTAGGAATATCGGGATAAAAAGTTTCCTATATTTTAATCCAGGTTTTAAACTATTTTTTTGCTAAATTTGATCCAAATCCGTCTAGCCGTTTTAGCGTGAAGGAGTAATAAACATACACACACACACACAACCTTTGCATTTATAACATTAGCAGGATGAGGTGCCTTATGAGAAACAGGCCGTGCAATCTGGAATAATCCATTATGGACGACTAGGAAAAGGAGGGCCCGGATAGTGCCGAACTATACCACAAACGGGACTTATCACGCTAAACACACGAGTAATAGTTTACCTCGACGTCTCGACCACATTACAGTGGGCGTCGTCTCGAGTAGACTGGTGTGGGGTGTCATGTCTACTTAGCAGCGTGAGTCCTTCGAGCTTCCCGCACTTTTTCCTTGACTGACCCTCGCCCTTTTCTCAACTTCAACTTTCTTGTTTTTGGCAACCGGTCGCTTTAGGTTACCAACCACTACTGTCAATGACTCCTGACTTCTCTAAAAACCGCTCTTAAAGTATTGCTATCTCTTGTCCACAGGTGCCCTTGTGGGTGGTATTTTGGGAGGTCTGGCCATGCGTCTGGGCCGGCGGACCATTCTGCTGGTCGCGGCACTGCCTTACACGCTCACGTGGCTCGCCACAGCTTTGTCCACCAGCGTGGACATGATATCAGCCACATCCTTCTGCGGCGGGATGCTCGTCTGCTGTATAACTATGATAACGCAGGTAAAACTTTAAGTTAAATTACGAGGTATTCAAATGAATGTCTAACATCTGGTAAGTTCTCGAGTGGAGACCAAGGATCGGCAAGCGCAGCGTAGGGCGTCCACCAACGACATGGACGGATGATGTAGTTAAAGTCGCGGGTTCATGGTGGATGCAAGCCGCATCCAACCGAGGCAACTGGAGTTCTGAGGCCTATATCAGGCATATGCAACAGTGGACGTCCTACGGCTGATATGAGGATGATGATGATGATCTGGTAGCAAGGTTCGAGGCACATCAGTGTATTGTGCTGGTAGTGATATTTGGGTTTGTGTGATTTGTATGTGTTCGTACGGTGTGGAGAGATGCTGCATGAACGCAATTTTTTGCATAATATACGACTGTTTTCAGTTCATTATATGGACCTCCGCAAAGTAACCTGTCCATTGATCAAGTTATAAAATAGACATACATAGTGAAACAACTTCAATACAATGTTAAAGCAAGGTATGCAAATATTTTTTGTCGGCTACGGAACACTATTCTTGAAGGGTTTTTCAGCCGAAGCACCTGTAGATCAGAGTTTTCAACTAGTGTGTCACCAGTGATGACATAATGTTATGGCTTTCAGACATTGTTCTGTAACAAAAACAATACAGTTAATAGGTATGGCATAGACAACAGTACTATCACCATTGACACTTATCTTACGCCAGTTCTCAACACTCATAGCTATTGTCGATCAATCATTATCATTCAACATTACCCCGCTGTCATTGTGTGCCGTGGAAATGATTCTCATAAATTATAACAAAAGATCATTATTAGAAACTGTTATGTCTGCAAAAAGTATGTGAGACAAACGGATGCCACGAAAGGTTAATGATTTATGAATCTCTCATTCATTTCGTGTTATAATTTTATTTGTTATGGACGTCGTCTTACTAACATTATAAACTACTAGCTTTTGCCCGCGACTTCGTCCGCGTGGAATAGTAACTTTGGAAAGTATTTAATTTATTTAGGGTACCTATTCTGCCCGCCCGTCCGTCTGTCTGTCAAGACCCTTTATCCCGTAAACGTGCGGAGTATTTATCGAGTTGAAATTAAAACTCTAATCTCAAAAAAAGTTATAGGGTACTTTCGGCTGTCCTAGAAACTTGAAATTTTGTATAAAGGAAGCTCTTATAGCAAATTTTATTCCCTTTATAGCAAAATAAGTCAGAAAAATCTGAAAAATCATAATTTTTCATGTCTGACTGTCTATGTTAATAAGCCATGTAAAATGACCCCACATTGCGTACATTTTGCTTATGAGCTTGGTTCTGCTAACACTTGATATTCATAAATACCTATGCACGGAACCCTTGACGCGCGAGTTCGAGTCGATTTTAACCGGTTTTAAGAAGAAGAAGAATTAAAAAAAAACGCTCGAACAATTATTTATCTCTTATCACGTGCCCAAATACCAAGTTTCATAAAGAAACATCGATTTATCTTCGATAATGACGACCTTCCATATGAGCTTTCATCCCCTATTTCATCCCCTCACAGGTCGAATTTTCAAAAAAGCTAAAACACATACCGACTTATTTCTTATTATGTGCCTAAATGCCAACTTTCATGGTTTTATTTCCAACAGCGACGAACTTCCACCATATAAACTTTCACCCCCTATTTCAACCCCTTAAAGCCTTTTTTTCGCAATAAAAGATAGCCTATGTTCTTTCCCATGGTCTATTCTATCTCTGTACCAATTTCATCCAAATCGGTTCAGCGGTTTTTGCGTGAAAGCGTAACAGACAGACAGACAGACAGACAGACAGACAGACAGACAGAGTTACTTTCGCATTTATAATATTAGTATGGACTTAGACTCTGGCCAGCGAAAGCTGTCCACGATAAACCGCGGCAAATTTAAAAAATATGAGGCTGACAACACTTGCTATTTACTGATTAAACGATGTTAAAATACCACAAACGGGACTTATCACGCTAATACACAAGAGTAACCACACAAACACTCGAAACACACGAGTGTGTTTCGGCGTGATAGACTTATCACGCTGTGGTATTTTGACTATGAGTGAAAATCACGAAACATTTGATTAAACGATGTTGGTACTTAGAAATTATTTAAACTTTCCAGATATTAAATTATAATCGGGACTCTTCAAGCTGCATCAAAATTCATGTAGTAATGTGTGAAAGGTGATGATGCACTTAGGAGTCCCTTGATAAAAAATACTGTTCTTAGGTGTACCTAAAGTACCTAAGTACTTAAATTTTCTAGAATGCTTGAAACTTTATCACATTTGGATCACACACATGGACAATCACAAATTAAGATTAATAAAAAGATAGTTTGATAAAAAGGAATTCTCGAAGATAGTTATAATTATTATAGTTATTATCCTTGATAATCAATCAGCTTACGCAGTGTCTGTGACAGATACAATATCGTTCAAAGGACCAAAACACTGATATTCTGCCGCATTTAAACACGTAGTTACCTCAAGAGTGTAATATTCAAATTAAAATTTGCTACATTTAACGCAAATTAAATGGAAGCCGTCCATATTATTGTTTTCAATGCGACACATTTATGTAAAACACTTTGTATCCGCAAAGTTCGTTCGTTAGGTGAAATATATTTTTTCGAACTGTTAAATTACCAAGACATTTAGCAACAGCAGTTATAATAATAATTATATCGACTTAAAGGATGTATCGACCAAGAAAGAAATCCCACCTGTATTTTATTTATATACCAAAATAACACTAACTTCAACTACTAACCCCGTGATCAACGATCAAATATTGCTGTCCTTTCGATGTCTTCATAATCGGTTTTGACTGTTTTAAACTTTGCTTCAATACAATTTTAAAATTTATTTATATTGTCCTCAGGTATACATCACAGAGATAGCAGTTCCAGATATCCGAGGTTGTCTTAGCTCCGTGCTAAAAATCCTGAGCCAAATAGGCATCCTCATCTCCTACTCTTTGGGAGCTTACTTAGACTGGCAGCAGCTAGCTTTAGTAGTAGCTGCAGCACCAGTCTTACTCTTCTTCGCTCTGCTGTTCATACCTGAAACTCCCTCTTCTCTGCTGTTAAGAGGGAAGGAAGAAGAAGCGTCCGACGCGTTGCAATGGCTGAGAGGTCCTGATGCAGACATTGGACAGGAACTAGCTACCATCAGGACGAACATACTGGCCAGCAAAAGATGCCATGACAGTGGAAGATTAAAGGCTTTACTATCAAAGAGACTAACACGGCCAGTTTTAATAACCTGTGGCCTTATGTTCTTCCAAAGGTTCACTGGCGCTCACGTCTTCAATTTCTACGCAGTTCCCATGTTCAAAAAGACTTTTAGGATGATGAACCCGCACGGAGGAGCTATAGCTACCAGCGTGGTCCAACTCCTCGCTTCATGTCTATCAGGGATGCTTATAGACAACGTAGGGAGATTACCCCTTCTTCTAATAAGTGGAGTGATGATGTCCATTGCACTGGCTGGCTTTGGTTCGTACGCGTATTACGAAGAAGTAATAAGAAATTCTACAGAGTTCACCCATGAGATATCGGGCTCATACGATTGGATTCCACTTTTATGTGTGTTGACTTTTACCATTGCATTTTCTTTAGGAATCAGTCCAATATCTTCGCTATTGATAGGGGAGTTGTTTCCTTTAGAATATAGGAGTACGGGTAGTGCTCTGGCAACAAGTTTCAGTCATCTTTGTGGTTTTATTAATGTTAAAACAGCAGCAGATTTCCAAGAACACATAGGCTTGTACGGCCTCTTTTGGTTGTACGCCGGTATATCGGTTCTTTGCTTGTTGTTTGTTATTTTTTTCGTTCCGGAAACGAAAGGGCGTGAAATCGACGAAATGGACCCGAAATATGTCGAATCGCTTTGTATTAATCGATAGTATACGACTAACGCTTTGATTCACAAAGAATATGGTCGGTGCTCTGAATTTAGAACAGTCTTTCCGATAAGTAGTCACTGGTTTGAGTTAGTCTATGTATGCGTTCCCAATGAAATAAGGATGCATGTAGTGATAAACTAGATTTTTTTTTAATTAAACTGTGATTGGGACTAATCATTTAAATTTTCTGTGACTTTCTTTTGTAAAAGGTTCAGTAGTTTTGGTAAGAATCGTTTAAAAAATATTGAAATATACAGTAAAACATTTTCTAAAATTACACGGACTGAATTCTTTGTGATATGCCGTGTGGTTAAGTATTGTATTTATAACAAATCGGCTACTAGATAAGTTAACTAGCAGATAAGAGATTATCTTTCAAATAACCACCCAGTCTTCCATGAATGCAGACAGTAAGTTATGGTCAAGTTAAATTCCGTAAATTTACCATTTTTGAAATCTTAAAAGACCTTACCTCACTTAAAAAGGTTTATTTTCAATTTTGAGAAATTTCTTGCAATATTTGCTAAGGTCAGTTATTCCAAGCATGTTTTTGTATACTTATTTCCTATTATAGACAATAGCATTGGTAATCCGTGAACTTCAATTTGTAGGTTATTGGTTTTCAAAACCAATTTCGAAAACCATGATTATCTAAGTACTCGTTATTACAACAATTGTGAACAAGCAAATTTCACTGATTATCAATTGCTAAAGTAACTACTAGGTATGTATTTTTCTTGGTTTGCTATCATGTGGAAAGTACAACCGGGTTTTAATTTCAAGTTAATCAGACCATTAGATTGTCATTTATTTGGCTTTCATTATAAGTAACATTATGAAATCAAATCAAATCAAAAAAAAAATCGAATCGGACGCAGTTTCTTTAGGACAGAAACATACCAATCTTGAAATCATTTCATTCAAAAATTGCAAGTAGCTTGTTATCTTTACCTTTGAAACTGTATCGATATAGATCAGTGCCTTTTTTGTAATTCGTATATTTTATGACATATTTACATCTGCATTCGGGTATTAGTTCAGTATTATTGTTATAATTGTATTTAGATGCCATTTTGTGCCTTTGTACAAAGTTCCTCGTAACAAGACTTCGCATTCGTGGAGATTATCTAAGCGAGTGTTTGTAGTATTATTAAGATTGGTTTTTAGAATCTTTTTGTATTTTTTATTTCAATTCCAAATTTTTACTTTTACGGTCATCCCGTAAAACCGAAATTGAAAATACAACTGAAACATAGATGCACAGAAAAAACAGAAAAATAAGACCATCACTGGGAATCGAACCCAGGTCCTCGGTAATCCGTACCGCGTGCTATACCGCTACACTACTGATGGTCAACGGTACCGACACGAATTTCCCTATGCACCTAATATCTCAGCTTGTGTTTCTTACTTAGTCACTTAAGCAGCGAAGTAAGCGACGCTTATGTTGTCGCTGTTGTAGTATTATGTTTGATATGGCTTAACAAGTGGCTCGAGCGATGCACAAAAATATGTCTACATTAATTCTGAGTGGAGGCTTGGATCGAGCAGTGGGACGTATAAGTATGTAGGCTGGGATGATTTAAGTAGAATATAGAATGATCACGAGCCAGTTGCAAAAGCCAAGGTAATAGATCTGAGGACTGTGTTTTCATTTCATACTATTAAATATAGTATTAACGTGTAAATTACTGTAGATAGTAGCTTTAGTCGGGTTAAAATTTGTTATGACGGGTATGAAAGTAGCAAGAAAGAAAGAAGTGTTTTTAGGGCCTATGAAAATTTAACTATTACAATTTGAAACGTATTAAAAATGTATACAATACACACTGCGATGCGGAATCAAGTCCAGTTTAGACTTGCAAGCAGAATGGTGCAAGTGTTACATTGCGAAGTCGTGAAGGGAACGAGTTTGATGGTGGTCAATTGACAACAGCAATGTGATGTTACTACAGATCTTAAGTGGGCTTTAGAGAGACATTCAGAATGTTATTTAACAAGATTTTAGTTAACTGATATGCATAATCAGCTGCAGAGAAACGTGACTACACTGCGGTACACTAATAATATATCGAAGGGGGCTCACCTTCCTATGCAGCTGACTGTACTTCAATAAAGTGGTGTTGAATCTATCAATTAATTAATCGACATTCTGTATGTTTAGAGATTTAGCAAAACACAATTTTATAATACGTTATTTAGTTAAATTGAAAAGGTTTTAGTGAAAAGACAAGCAGTGAAATTCAACCATGATGAGGTTTTTCTATGGTTTTTTTTTCGATATTTCGATTTTTGTTGATCACATAATGTGAATTGATATTTTTAACAAATTTTATGCATTTATTTTGAGCCAGTGTCTTATTCACAAAATGTATTCCTATTGTAGATAAATTTCAAAATACGTTATAAAGTATTTATGTTGTGATTAGTTTATATTTTGGCTTATGTTGTCGTTTTTTACGAAGACAACAAATCTTTACTTTATTCGATAACAATAAATATTTTGTTACAACAATGAAATTATTTGAAACTATGTTTGCATTGTAAACACGACGACATAGGCTAAAGGTACAGTAGTATGATGTTATATTTATAATTATTAAGTATACAATTTTAAAACAAGTGAAATGTTACAAAGATGGATAAGATAATGATTGGAATAGATAGTACAATTCAAGTTTACCCTCTGACATTCTGAATTAACATACTTAGCTTAGGCCACATACACTCGTAAAGTGGGAAATCATACCTACTTACAATATTTTTTGATTTTACTACAATTTTCATGTAATATTTTCTCTCAAAAATATTTGAATTTAACACAAAAATAATACAAAATGACAGTCTATTTCAATCATTGTCAAATGAAGGTTCTATCACACATAGAATCGGTGCTAAACGGTGCCTTGCATTTTGCAATTTATGTTTAAAATAAAAATATACGTAGCGAAACTTGTACATAATATTATAGGAATGTAAATACGTAAAATATTTATATAAATGTTTATACACATGTGTTGCCATCGTACATTGTTCAATAGGTACCTATTATATTAATAATTTGTACTTAAACCTTCGAATTTAAGAATGTGTTACAAATTTGAAATAAATTTCGTGAACCTTGATTTTTTAATTTTTTATATTGGCAAGCACCTTAGAGTTTCGAAAATCCCTTTTCAGTATGCCTCTATCTTCCTCATGGAAGACGTTCGTTAAACTTTAATTATCTAGTCAGTCCATCTTTCTTCTAAGTCGCTACACTCTGACTGAGTGGTCAGTGCCGGTTTTAGCAGCAAAATGGAGCAGAAAGTCAAAAAATACAACATGACCCGAAATTACAAACAAAATAATTATTTAAGTACTTCAAGATGTCACTCAAAACACGAGCTTACTAACGGTAATTTTTTTTATAATTTCCCAAACCAACAAAGCAAAAAAAATCACCCAAGCAAGAGAAAACCACTTCAATATGTCTTATACTTATAATATGTATTAACATCCGGAAAAATAAATTAAATGGAATCTAACGAGCAAAATAGGAAAATGATGACATCACAACAATGCCCCGGAAATGACGGTCACCGTTGTCATCTGATTGCATTCTATGGGGGGTCACGGTGTAGTTAACAGAAGTACAGTCACTAGCAAACTAACACAACAAATTCATTTTCTTTGACTGTACCCCAAATAGACATACCTAGCATGATTAGCAGGATTTCGGCCGTCTTGCAGGAAAAAATAAATCTAGATTTAGTAGTGTAGCATAGTAAAAGACAAACCAATAGATATTTGGTTTTAATTAGCTTGAATCCGACATACGATATTGAAAAGATACATATGACAACTTGACAGTAGACATAAAAAGGCATCGACAATAATTTAGGCCAGCACTAGTAAGGAGGTTTATATATCAAGTAGTTAAAGCTGGCTTAAGCTTGAAAGTTCCATACAATTTGACACTACTAAACTGAGCTTAACGCAAACTCGAGATATATGTGTTTCCAGCAAGTAGCCAAGAGAGTCGTTACTTTAAAACTATACGGAAAATCTATAAACCTAATTATTGATATTTGATCTCAATGAATATGTAGATGTCATAATAATATTAACTAATTCATTGTAGTTTCGATAAAAAATTGACGTTTTTGGTGCGACGTAAAGAGCGCCTACGTAAAAATCATAGCAAATCTGTTTTTTTGCATAATTATTTCCTACAGGCGTTGACAGTAGATGTTACAATGTTCTTTTTAACCCCCGACACAAAAAGAGGGGTGTTATAAGTTTGACCGCTATGTCATTGTGTGTCTGTCTGTCTGTCTGTGGCACCGTAGTTCTTAAGCGGGTGGATCGATTTGAATGCGTTTTTTTTTATTTGAAAACAAGTTTTCTAGCGATAGTTTTTAGACATGTTTCATCAAAATCGGTTTTGCCGTTTGTTAGATGTTGTAGTTTGAAGTGACAAAGTCGGTTTTTTTTTTCATCAAAAAAAAACCAGTCCAATTGGAACATAACACCATCACATCTTGAACATCAGGAGTAGGAATAAACTAATCAATCAGGTCTATATCATTATGGCAGTAAGTGTCCAAAGTTTTGAAAACAATTTTTTTTTTAAATGAACTAAAAAAATTTCCTTGCTCACCCGCGACCTTAAATAATTCAAAAAAAAAAAACTTAGTTCATTGATATGGACCTCCGCAAAGTAACGCCTGATTCAATAAATAAAAATAAAAATACAAGAATTACTTGCTATCAAAGAGTTTAGTGGGAGAGTATTTTGACAGTAGCTTATAAAGAAATAATACTAATTTCTATTTTAAAGAATATTATAATAAGAGTTAATTTAGGAATAATTGTTTTGCCCTAACAGGGTTTATACTGGGACATAATTTTATTTTCAAGAACTTGTACACGTATAAAGCAATAAATAATTATGATTATGATGATTATATACGTAAAACACAGGTGTTTATGCTTTTATTCGTGTCATACTACAATCTTACACTAGTAGGGTCAAAAACGAGTTCTTGGGTGTAAGTATGTGTGTTTGTTAGTGTGTGCAGAATACATACAGAATGTCTCTTCTCGCATAACTGAGCTACTTTTGTTCTGCTACTTTTTACATTATCCCTGTCCATGATAAAAAAGTATGCAATTTCCCAGAAACGACTTTTTAGTTTTAGCCAGTCTGTAAGATGGAACTTTATGTTTCTAGTAGCCTTTGGCTAATTTTTTTAGGCATTGATATGTTTATCTAAGAAATGCATCGTGAAACGATCGTGGGTGGGAATGTCAAAAATTATTTCAAGGCCAACCAAGCAATTATAATATTATAAGGGGTACCAAGAGAACTAATGAATTGAACACTGAATTAACGATTAGGTACACTTTGAGGATCAATAAATTATCTTAATTCAAGTTACTTGCAGATGTTATAAAACAAAAGTAGCTCAGTTATCCAAGTAGAATCGAACCTTGAATTTAAAGTCCCTTGGTCAAAAACACCCTGTATAGGATACCCCAACGTCATGTACGTTACGGTAAAGGGGCCAGTGCCCTTAGTGTAAGTTTTCGGTTACATAATACGTCTCGATCGCGTTCGCGTTAAAATCTCAATTTATATGGAAACACGAACAGCGCCTCTAGCGGACGGAACGTTTGCAATGTTCGTGTTTCCATACAAATTGAGATTTTAACGCGAACGCGATCGAGACGTATTTTGTAACCGAAAACTTATACTAAGGGGCTGTTTCACCATCCATTAATTAGTGTTAACTGACGGTTAAATGTGATGCCGTCTCTATTTGTTTTGTTCGAATAGACAGAGACGGCATCACATTTAACCGTCAGTTAACACTAATCAATGGATGGTGAAACAGCCCCTAAGGGTACAGAACTCCAGTTCTGAGGCGATGTCAACATGTGTATGTCGTTTACGTAGGCACATTTCCAAATTTTATTGTTTCGCTATTATTCATTTATTTATTCCAACAAAAAATTACAGCATCACAGTAAACACCAATACGCTGTAAAATTCAAATTATACAAACAAAAAGACATAAAATATTATTATTTAGGTTTTATATTATTATTTTAACATTTCGTGGCCCATATGTATGTATGTATGCAAATACTTTATTGTACATCAAACACAAAATAATACAAAAAGAAAACAACAAATCATAACAGTACAAAGGCGAACCATATTCTACGCCTTTTAAGCCAAGTTTGTAACAGAAAATATAATGTAGAGTTGGCACAATCTGACGGTAAAAGTACAGTATAGATAACTGAAAGAACAAATCGTCTTGAAACACTTGTACGATTACAAAGAATTAATGCTTTGTATCTGGCACTTGAGTTCGAGTGGCCCTAGAGGTATTGTGGCCGATATTGTTATTACAGTTATTTTTAGAGCCAGATAGCTGAAAGCTTTCGTAATTAAACGTCTTTGAAGGTATATGACGTCAGGTATAATAGTATTTAAGCGGTCTGGAAAGTGTTTTAAAATAACCAAACCAACTTAGAAGAAGTTGGACATTCTTGACATTGTCATTTCAATGTTCAATATCTCCAAAACGGCTGAACAGATTTTACGAGTAATGAAACATAACTCAAAATTATTTATTTTGATAGAAACTACCTGGTAAGTAGTAACATTTTGAACAACCCGTAAAATACAATAAAAACGCTGTCTCCAATATTACGAGTAAGGATAATTCTTCGTTAAACCTACCTGAGGTTTTCATCGATTTTTGACAAGTTTTTAATCGTAACACTAAAGTTATGGCCAGAAAACCAGTTTTTTGACCTGAAATTGTTCAACTTTGATGCCAAATATCTCGAAGACAAAATAACTTTGAAGTAAATATGGGATAGGTACTATATATTGCTTAAAGCCGTTGTTGCTAATATCAAAATATTAGAAAACTAAGGAATATCGAAGGTCATTGGGGCATGGGGTCCCCTTAAGTTTAATTAATGACTGGAGAAGTGCTAGGTAAGAAGTAGGATAAGTTAGCAGTTATGTTAGCTGTGGTGGCCTAGTGGTTTGACCTATCGCTTCACAAGCAGAGGATCGTGGGTTCAAACCCAGGCTCAACCCCTGAGTTTTTCGAAATTCATGTGCGAAATCACATTTGAAATTTACCACGAGCTTTACGGTGAAGGAAAACGTCGTGAGGAAACCTGCACAAACCAGCGAACCAATTCAATGCTTATCCAGCAATTGCCTACTTTCAGGCCTGGGCAATGTACCTAGGTACTATTGTATTGTTTTGTATGACAAGTAATCGATGTCTCACCATCAAAACCTGCAACTTGTAAATATATACTTTCGTAACAAGCGCCATCCCGCAGTTTGGCATGCACTATTAGCAGAAGATACACATGAGGTATCATAATTGCAGACATATCTTAAAATTTAATCTAAGTGAAAGTCAAAGTATCTGTAAGTTCAGCGTTTTGAATGCAAAAATCTAACCTAACATAGAAAAATTTGAAATTCAAATTTTCATTTGAAAGTTCCCTCAAAAACGGCTGGACCGATTTTTCCGTCGCTTATTTTAAAAGATCAAATCGTAATGATTGTTTGGTCATATCTGTCGAAGAACCGACAACCGCTGGAGTAGACGAGTTCTTGAGTAGAGACTGCGTAAAAGTAGAATCAGAATCAGAAAAAATGTTTATTGTAGAACATAGGTAGGCTGTGAGATACAGAGTTGTTAAGACATTTTGCTCAATTTAGGCTATAAAAAGCACTCATCACTGCTGCTGAGCTAAGATCACTACTTTTATTGTATCACGATAAAAAATCGCAGAAACAAAACTTAGAAACAACTTTTTTTCTACAGACGAGCAACTATCATTACATTACAGGTTATAATAACTTATTTTGTTTCCATATATCACGATCTATCCCCAAACAATGACCCCTGTGTACCAACTCGCCTCAATCGATAGATTACAGCAGTGCGACTGACGTGCAAGCGAGATAAACAGATGCCAACTGCCAGGAGTAAGACTGAGACAGGACATTTGTTACTGTTACAAAGGTTTAATCCTCAAATTGGACTGACATTTTGCAAACGGTTCGTTAGTTTGTTAGTTGAATGCTGAAACTCGGACCATCTATAATATTAGTTTGGTTACCTAAGTAATATTATTATTATAATTAAGCTTATTTAACTAAGTGAAAATAACTGTGTGTCTGGCTGTGTTTTGGGTTCCATGTCTCAAAAAAAAGTAACTCAATAAGAGTAAAAATACTTAATAAAAACAGCGTAGGCCGGTAATCGAACTACAAATAAACAATAGAAAACATTGTTTCAGAGCGATCCTTTCTAGGCAACCACTTACAACAGAAAGAAGTATAATAACCATTAATTAATTTATTACAGATTTAAGAAAAAACTACATTAAAAAGGTGTGCGTCGGCCGGGAATCGAACCCGGATCAACTGCTTGGAAGGCAACTATGCTGACCATTACACCACCAACGCATCTGTCTTTATGCTCAAATTTGTACGACAGTTTTTATCTACCACACTCAGTCTATAAATACAAAGTAATTAAGTTTAATTACTTCAAGAATATTAAATAACAGGTAATTAAACTAAGCCCATGAGAAAAAGATATGCGTCGGCCGGGAATCGAACCCGGATCAACTGCTTGGAAGGCAACTATGCTGACCATTACACCACCAACGCATCTGTCTTTAAACTCAAATTGGAACGTCAGTTTTTACCTACCACACTCAGTCTATAAAAATAAAGTAATTAAGTTGAATTACTTCCAGAATATAGAATTAGAGGTAATCAAATTAAGCCCATGAGAAAAAGATGTGCGTCGGCCGGGAATCGAACCCGGATCAACTGCTTGGAAGGCAACTATGCTGACCATTACACCACCAACGCATCTGTTTAAGCCTGTGTAACTTATGAACTAAAGAAAACCATTGACATATAAGTTATTTGTTCAGGTGCTTACCATATTTGTCACTGCTTTAATTAAAACAATTGAAATAATTCTAATTTTAGTTATAATGAGGAAATACGTAGAAGAACTAAGGTCACCGATATAGCCAGGTGAATTAGCTTGTTCAAATGGTAATTGTGTGTGAACAGTACATGGTCATAAAGATTGCACATTGGTCTTTGGAAAGAGACTCGGCTGATTTCGGCTTTGTAGAGCGTTATCACACACTACTTATGTGACGTTTGTCAGTCGTTGTGTAGGTGCAATAAAGTATTGACGCATTTAGATGAAAATATATAATAAAGAGTTGGTGAAACCCCCCAAAACTTTAAATTGTACGATGGCATCTTTAGGGAAAAGAGGGACCTATTCTTTTTCTAGTAGTTGCAACAGCTCTCTATAGATATCCAAAGTTTAAATGCCATTTAAATTTGACGTAAGCTAATTAAGTCAATAAAGGAGCAGTATTTATTTGTTATAAAACGTCACTTAATAAATACGATGACTGATGGACTATGGCCAGTGTTCGGAAATCGTCGTGTCTATCCGTTGTGTAGAACCCATAGAACAAGCTTTGCTTAGAGTGGGGCTAGTTCAATTGGTATGATTTGTCCCATGACATTATTATTATTATTATCATGTACAGTCAAGGAAACTGAACCACGTACCAGGGTGGAACCTTGGTGCTACTAATATTATGTTGACATCCCATACTCCCGAAGAAAACATAGCGAAATTGGTTATGAAAAGGTTCCAGCTTGGTAACGTGATATAAATGCTCATAGAGTCTGATCTGATTATGATGTATACAGGGCATGGAGAAATAAATAAATAAATTAGTTTTTTTAATTGTATGCAAAAGTATTTAGTAAAGACCATAACACAATTATGCTTACATAAGTTTTATTTAAGAATCACGACTCTCATTTTTCCTTAGAAAATAAACTAGCACGACCACATGATCATTACTTGCTTTTAATTAAAAACGATGCACTTGCTGACGTGACAGCTGCAGCTGACACAGATTCAATAGCTAATCCTAATTTCAATATGGCATCATAGCTCTTAAATCAACGTCTGGTTACTTTTTATTTTGTGTAGGTACTGTATAGTTAATAAAACCATGAAACAACAACAAGAACGAAAGTAGACACTGCCAAAACAATAGCTGATGCAAATAGAAGTAACAGTAAGAAGAAACACGCGAGCAGAAGATTATTCCTTGGCAAATCAGAAGGAGCCACTTCACTGTAGTAAGATGTAATAGCGGATACCCTACTGTACATCTTGATTTTAGACTATGAGTCTCACTGTTTTTTAATTACCGAACAATTTGCTTGCCACATCGAAAGTTGACACTTCCCTATATCTCTAGTAGTAGTAGTGTAGGGCACCTGCCAGGTGGAGTGACGATCTGCGAAAGGCTGCTGGTAGAAGCTGGATGTCTCAAGCCGTGGAAATAGCAGTACTCATTGGTGGAAACCTGCGTGCAGCAGTGGACTCTATAGGCTGATGATGATGATGATGATGATGATGATGATATTCCTGTTAATCTGCTTTTATTACTTGTGATGGTGCAATAAGCGTCACGGCATAACGAAAAATCTGTTGTTCACCAGTCCTAGCTGTATTGTTCTTTTATTTTTCTTGTGTTCTTCTCTAAGTAGTTGGAAAGTCTTAGTATAGCAAGGGAGCCTTTTCCGTTCTTTCACCTATTAGTAGACTGCTCTCCACTTTATTTTCCACCATATTCCTTAAAATCCTCTGTTTCAGGAACTTGATCGCCTTTAAAAGCTTTTGGGAGTCATCTTATTCAACATTTTTTAAATGTCTATGTATATCCGTGCAACTTCTTGACATTTGAATCTTTTTGGTCAAAATCTTTGGATGAACGACAGACTTGAATTCATAAAAGCAAAATTATTTTGTAACTTCAACGTCGTTTCAGTTATGATGACAAATATTGACTAATTACTTGAGGAAAATATTGTTATAATGATTTCACTAGCATAAAGGATTTTAAAAATATATTCCACTAATATTATAAACGCGAAGTTTGTGATTATGTCTGTTTGTTACTCATTCAGGCTAAATAGCTGTACACACATAAGCTATTTTATTCCTATGTTCTGTGTTATGTTTCTAAGTCTTAACTTAACTGGTGTGTAGATAAGTACATTATATTTTGCACGGATGTTCATCATGCAACGTAAATGAAAATGACAATGTAATTTTATTTTATTTCAATATAATTACTTTACTTGGATACAGGAAAATATTGTGTTGGGTCCGTTTCCATCAGAGATGTGCGAGGAGTGTGTTTTTCATGAACCAATAGGAACACCTCATTTACCTCGCCTCGCTCCACTCAGCTGTTTTTATTGATTAACTAGAGTTTACCCGCGGCTTCGCACGCGTGAACTATTCGATATGGAAGTTACAATTGAAATTCCGGGATTTTACAAAATTCCTGTGGGAAATCCCAAAATTTATATCGTAATCTTCATTGAGGTGTTGTGTTAAGAACAACTACCCCGTGGGAATATTGGAATAAAAGTAGTCTTACTCGTATGTGTTATTTCAGACATCCATCTATCTACATACCATATTTCATGACTCTAAGCCCAGCGTAATCTGCTTTCTACTTTCTAATCTGGTAAAGAGCTTTACAGACTGCAATGCAGGATAATGTATAGATTTCTTTTTCCCTGAACGCCAACACTGGCATAGATAATAGATCGCTCGTTTTTGTCTCGAAATTCGAACTTGTGATTTTATTTTGCTTAATATACAAAATGTACACACCCAATATCATATTTTCTCAAGTTTTTCGCGATTCCCAAGGTCAAAGAATCTAATTGCTTTAAAATTCCAGAGAAATAATGCATTTTTTGGGAGAAATGTGTCAAAATGGTGTTGTAGAGCGCCATCCTGCTCTGTCTCGTTTTTTTTTTGCGCGTTCTGGCGGTTCACTTTTATACTATAGATGAAAACCAATTTTTTGCAACACATCCTCGCCCTCTGATGGAAACACAGCCTTAAGGAAGCGAGGTGCATATTAGTATTTGAACATATAGTCTCTGCCTACCCGTCCGTTGGAAAAAAAGCGTGATTGTATGTAAATCAATTCAATAGCATGTGTGACGTTCCTGATTGCCATGGAACACTCGTAGGAACTACAGCCCAAGCCTGAGAGGAACCTAGCAGTCAGCAGTGGAGCTTGTACAAGTCAGAGATGAAAATAAAACAAAAATATTATGATATGGGATACTTTTTTATTTTTTTCTAGTTGTAGTTTAGTTAAACTACAACTAGAAAAAAATAAAAAAGTATCAAATTTTAAAATGGTTCCCCGCGTTAAAAGCGAAGCCTAGTGCGACCCTGGTAATTCTGGTTGAGCACTGTATTTTTTTTTAAATAAACACATTTTGCTTTTCAAATTTATTTATTTTTTATTTCAGTATAAAGGTACAAATATTTTTAGTAACACAATAATTAAAATTAGATTAATTTAAAAATATTAATAAACCTAAGACAAACTAATTTAATATTAAATAAATAAATTTGAAAAGCAAAATGTGTTTATTTAAAAAAAAATACAGTGCTCGACCAGAATTACCAGGGTCGCACTAGGCTTCGCTTTTAACGCGGGGAACCATTTTAAAATTTACAAGAGAATTAATTTTGGTGACGGTTGTGCTCTTATATATAATTTAAGGGATTTATGGGAGAAAAACAAATATTTATATTTATAACAGCAATAACACATACACGTGCTAAAAATACAAACATAAATGTGTTGCTAAACTTCAAACTCAGATATGTCCACTCTACCTCCTTTGGGGAGTATCGATCTACCTTATTTGCCTTTCTTTTGATACCAACCATTCTTAGAGTTTGAAGTTTAGCAACACAAATATGCATTATATAATACATATATAGATGCTAGTATATGTATACACACTAGTATGTGTAACACTGGTGTATTGGCTTTGTAACTATGTTTCAATAACCTCGACGTTTCGATCATATTGCAAGCGACTGCGGCATGCGGCCATGAGCGGACCGAAGATTTTTTCAACACTTGTACAAACAATTGTATTTTCAGGCTTTTAATTTTTACGTAAACCTACACAGATGCGTTGGTGGTGTAATGGTCAGCATAGTTGCCTTCCAAGCAGTTGATCCGGGTTCGATTCCCGGCCGACGCACATCTTTTTCTCACGGGCTTAGTTTAATTACCTATATTTTAAGGTCATGGTCCTTAAACTTAATTACTTTATATTTATACCCTGAATGGCAGGTAATAAATGTTATTAAAATTTACGCGTAAAGACAGATGCGTTGGTGGTGTAATGGTCAGCATAATTATTATGTGGTTGCCTTCCAAGCAGTTGATCTGGCTTCAATTACCGACTGCCGCACATCTTTTTTTCACGGATTTAGTTTAATTACATCTTATTTTTAAGGACCAAGAAGTAATTCAACTTAATTACTTTATATTTCTACCCTGAATATGGCAGTTGAAAAATATTTTTAAAAATTACACATGAATACAAACGCGTTGGTGGTGGTGGTTGGTGGTTGGTGGTTATGGTCGACATAGTTTCCTTCCAAACATTTGATCCGGGTTCGATTCCCGCGGCGGATTAAATATCGGATTGACTAGATATCGGCGTAGTGATTGCTTATTTAAAGGAGCGGCCACACCGCTGCTTAAAAAACAGTGACGGTCCAAATTTGCACTGACCCCGGCATGCAAACTATGGCCCAAGTCCTCTCATTCTGAGAGGAGGCCTGTACTCTGCTATAGAACATGTAGTACCACCCGCATGACATTTACCACATGGTTAGTGAGTATGTATGCAAGTATGAGCATTCATTTAGCTGGTATTTTACCGGGAAAAAATAAAAATAATGACGCATTCGTTTAGCAGCGTCTCTGATTGTAATGTTTTGTCTCTTCTCGTGAATTCAGCTAGGTTTTACCATTTTATCCAAAATAATAAATTAATATATTGTACCCTAAATGTAAAAGAATTTCGTGGTCAATTACTTATGCAATAACATGAAAGTTCTTAAACGCGTGATCCATTTGTTTAGATGCCGGGTAGCTTAGTGGTGTGGTTTGACCTATGACCTCTCAAACAGAGGGTCGTGGGTTTGAACCCAGTCTCGAACCTCTAAGTTTTTCGGAATTTATGTCCGTAGCTAAATTTGAAATATACCATGAGCTTTACACTGAAGGAAAATACATACTTGCGAAAAAATTAAAAGGCGTGTATTGTGAATGTCCCAATCGGCAATGGGCCTGCGTGATAACTATAGTCCAAGCCCTCTCATTCCTACAGAAAGCCTATGCCTTGCAGTGAATTGAGACGATCCATTTGAAATTTGAACTTTAAGGCTGCAGCTCCACTGAGTCGGAGACGAGAGGAGCGGAGAGGAGACATGTAGGAATCGACCAATCTTATTGACTGTTTCTATTGAAGCGGTGCGGAGACGAGATGAGAATTTGAACGAATATGATTGGTCGATCCCGTACACGTCTCCTCTCCGCTCTGATCGTCTCTGCCTCAGTGGAGGCGCAGCCTAAGTTAAAACCTGAACCAGTGAGGAAAAACAAATTAACTTTAAATAAGCAACCACTACGCCGATCTCTGTCACAGAAAAACAGATGTTTAAATTTTTTTAATTATCGGAAACGCGAAAGTTTGTATTGAAAAATATTTTTAACACTTTTTCTTTCACACAACGCGTTATGTTAAAGTCAGTTACTTGACTTGATACGGAAAAACAGAAAGAAAGACAAAATTACAACAAAACCAATAAAATAAGCTTTACAAATTCAGCTCTTAATAAGTGTATCACTTGAATAAACACATTGAAATGAATTCTATAACTTGGCTATTATTTTCCAAGAACCTACAGATGCGTTGGTGGTGTAATGGTCAGCATAGTTGCCTTCCAAGCAGTTGATCCGGGTTCGATTCCCGGCCGACGCACACTTTTTATTGCTACTAATAAAATAAAATAGTCAAAATAATATGCCAAAAGTTCTTCTATTTACAAGTTTCGTATCGTAAACACTTTTTTTTTTATGATTTTGCCATTTAGTGAAATAATAAATAGCCTGCGTATTGATTTACATATATACTTTATTTTACCAGAAAATTATAAGTGATAACACAGAATCAATAATTTTATAAGTACCTATCTAAAAGTGATATTATAAAGAACTTAGTCAACTATAGATGCTCATTAGAGTAAAAAAAAATATACAACTGAAATAAATACAATTAATAATAATATTTTAAGCTTAAAAGTTTTCATAAACTAGTAAAATAAAGCTCGAAGTCTCACTATTAAATACACGTGTGTTTATACTTAACTTATTTAGAACTTTGGCTATAAATTATCAAGTTTGTAAATTCTTTTTTTTTATTTTCCTTGCCTTTTTCAGATTTGTGAACTCTTTCCACGCCTCTTTATTGTATTTCATCATCCAAAAGTAAATGCTAATAAGTGTAACCGACACTAAATTAACTACAAGGTAACCTAACACACCTAAATCATTATGCTGATGGTCATCTATCATGATCATCACTATAACGGGCAAGTAAATCACTAACCCCGTGGTTAAAAACGCCAAAGTAGCAATTAATGCTAATCTAAGTTTAGTATTCTTTGTTGACACTATGGCAGATTCAGATTTAAACAAAGCGTATAAAACTCTCAAGTATAATAAGAAATTAAAACTTGAGGTCGCTATTCCGAAATACAATCCATGAAGCCTTAGAAGAATGATCATCAAAGTTACTAAGACAGGTAGTATCCAAGCGAAGAGATTTGCCTTTAAATATCTGTACTTGATAGAATTGTTGAATATTTTAACAAAGTCAATGTAGAACATAGCAGTCGCTATGATAAGCCAATGGTTAAACACGGTCTGGAAAAAGATACACAAGTAACAGTTCCCAAGGCCAGCTAAAGCGAAAGGAGTAAGTAAATGCAAGGAACCACTGAAGATAATATTCTGGAAGACGTAGTTATGGAATTTCCTCCATTTGGGGATTAGGATCCATGAGACCAAGCCGTAAATACACGTGACGATGGCGAGAGTTGTGACGCTTATCCAAAGGAATATCAAGAAATACAAGAAATAGTCATGAGTCCTCGATATAATGTTTTGGAATTTGTCTTCAATAACTGGTGATATTTGCATTTTTTCAATGTGTTATTTACCACCAATATCTTTGCCAACGTAAAGTTTTCTTATAATCTTGTAAATTCCAGCGCACCTCTTAAAAGTTCTTTCGACAAACTCTTTTTATGTAAGCGTTTATAAAGATTGTTAATTACTGCTGATCGATTATGAAATTGCACTGTAACTCAATAATTCACTTTTAAATTTTATTTTTCTATTTATCCACTAAATTCACTTCTTGTTTTCTCGTAAAAGTTATATTGTTTCAAAATTTACTTTTTCCATTGGACTGCTTCAGATCTCTTGAGTTATGCTTCTGTTCTTCATAAGTCCTGACAACACATCTTTGTTGTATGAATCTTAGAAAATCTTCATATTTCCTATTCCACATCTCTTTATTCATGTCTTCAATATCATACAAGTACAGACCATAGGTCTTTAAGTAACAATAATAACCGCAGTTTTGTCGTTACTGCACTAACACTTATTATAATGTTTACAATAACCTACGTTCCCAGTGTTCAGTTCCACAGCGATGATTAAACACTGAATATATGACTTTAACTTGAGAACATCGTACAGCTATACGCACTGTTATTTCCTGTTAATAATATTTTCTAGATTTACCTCAACTTAATAAATAGATTTCTTGCTGACGAGGAAAAGCTGCGTAAAAGAAGTACTTATATATTAGCTAACTTAGTGATCCCGCTATTATTTGTAACCGTCATAACTATTTAAAAATTATCAATGACTTTGATGACTTTTGGAAATAATAATTGTATGCCAAGTTTCTTGCAACAACATTATTCTTGGCAATGATGGTCTTTTCGAAACCGCTGGTAGTATAAAAGTGACATATGAAGAGCCCTTTGCAGCATACTTGCAGAATAAACGTTTTTAATCTTGATAAAATAACTCGAAATTAATGTTTTTAAAATAACAAGTCTAACGACCGACCTGACCAGAGGCCTTATTGTTAACCGTATACCGTATTTGGAATTACAATTGTTTTCACCACATACGGAAGATGAGGGTAGGAAGAGGACCACGAGCGTACGCGCGTCAGTCAATATGGCCTCAGGGAGGCTACTACGAAATTCGAAATCGAAGTTCGTGTCGTACCGTCCCCCTCACTCACGTATTAAATAATAGAAGTGACAGAGGGATGGAACGACACGAACTTCGATTTTTGAATTTCGTAGTAGCACCACCACAGGTTACTAGCTGCGCTTATGAAAATTTTCATCTCAACCGTTTTTGTGGCATAAAAAAATACCCAAAAGTCAAAGTACTTATTTATCAAACTTTAGCATTTCTATTGTTAATAGGACAGTAGGACACATGGCGTAGCTATCCCAAAACAAATTACAATAAAACAAAACCAGACAGAAATACAATAAAAGAGAGTTACAATAAAGAAAACAACGTATAAAAAGGCGAAAGGAGACAGACGCAAAAGAGAGAACGATTTACAAAAAATGTGCGTCACGATTTACAAAAAATGTGCGTCGGCCGGGAATCGAACCCGGATCAACTGCTTGGAAGGCAACTATGCTGACCATTACACCACCAACGCATCTGTTTAAGCTCCTAAAATTTAAAACTGTTGTTTTTTTCGGCTTTATAATAGGTACGTATCAAATTATTATTAATTTACACAGTGTTTGTTTATACAGCTGATGAGACTTACAAAACTTATTTACATGAAGTTTACTTCTCTCAAAATCCATAATTTATTTTATTTAACACTAGACTTTACCTATGGCTTTCCACGCGTAAACCATTAGTTGCAGCTCAATTGAAATTCCGGAATCCACTGGGAATTCCAAAAATTATATCGTGAATTTCATTAACGTCGTTAACATCGCATAAAAAACACCCGCTCCAAATGTTCTCTATTTATCGTAGCGGACAAAATTGTGAGATTTTGTATGGATCCCGTAGGAATATTTGGATTCATCATCATCATCATCGGCCAGAAGACGTCCACTGCTGGACAAAGGCCTCCCTCTTAGAACACCACAATGAACGACAACTCGCCACTTGCATCCACCGAAATATCGGCTATATGGGTAAACTAGCCAATTTAGTAGATGTAGATATATTCAGCCAGTAACAGTTGAAGTAACAAATGTACGTAAGGGACATGAAAATTTCTGGTTTATTATATAAGATTTTTTAATACAATTTTTCCAGAGAATGGAAAATTTTCGCAAGTTTTTATAGGTGGTATTTTTGTTAAGAAGCAATACAGATACAGTATTGCAAATTCAGATACAGAGAATGGTCATCAAGTTGTGTATTATTACTATGTTGTTTAAGTGTGTCTTTACGTATACCAGTAAACTGTGTACTATAGTTTAAATTAAGTGTTATTATTTTACCATCGTCATTTATTTCATCTTTTTGATGTTCTCTGTCATTTTTATCAGGACCTCGATCCAAATCTTCATCATCATTAAAATCTTCGTCATTTCCATGACCATCAGTCCAATGACTTAAAAGTCTTTCGTATTTTGAACACAGTATTTGATACAGAGCTGGTTTCAGTGGTTACGTAAGCCTGAAAAAGGTACGAGCCTTGCCGTTTTCATCAAATTGTTCTTAACAATCCGCAGGGAATTGAAACTTTATATTTTATATGTATACGTGAAAACTAAGGTCATTTCTCACAGAGTATTAAAACACAGAGCGATTAGCGAAACAAAAATTTATTTTGGCGAAATGAACACTGGCAGAATGGAGATGAGTGCTTCAAAAACCTGTCTACAAATTATGATTGGTTTTATTTGGAGTCTTTTTGTATTTTTTATTTCAACTCCAAATTTGTTACTTTTACGGGTATTCCGTGAAACCATATCGAAAATAAGTATAAGTAGCGCATAAGTAGCGTAGTAGAAATAAGCAACCTGAGATATGAATGCATAGGAAAAAAATCGTGTCTAGATTCCTGTCCAGCGGCGGTGTAGGGGTTATAGCACGCAGCATGGATTGCTGAGGACCTGAGTTCGATTCCCAGCGCTGGTCTCTTTTTCTGGTTTTTCTGTGCATCCATGTCTCAGTTTGTATTTTCGATCTGTCTACAAAGTTTGAACTCCCATATTCGATCCCGCTTGGGGCACTATCCGTGTATCCGTAGTACGTACGTTACGTAGTAGTAACGGTATGTAGGTATATGTATTTAAGTATGTCTAGTCCATAATCGATAAAAAGAGTTTCTTGCCGGATTCTTCTCAACAGAGGTTTTTCTGAACCTAGTTTTTTTTTGACTTTCATAAGTGCTTGTTATAGCCTTAATTGAATAAAGATGTTTGACTTTGACTTTGAATCCATTGCCTAGTACCCATAACACAAGGGTTTCTTCCTTGCTGTCAACTATCCCGTGATAGTTATTAGTTTTTTTATAATTCCTCGCGACTTTAATTACTAAGAATTTGCTTATCGCAGAACTGCAAATTTTTTTAGGATATAAACAATCTTATGTCCTTCCTCGGAAGTTAAACTATATTTATCCCTGATTTCATCTAAATCGGATGAGAAAATCACTTAAGTATATGGTTGAGTAACAAACATTTTCACAATTTTTTTCGTTTATAAAATTAGTGTTAGATATTTTATTATACAACACCAGTTTAAAATTATTTATTTACCAAAATAATTCGAATTATTTTTAAACTACTTTGTATTATTAGTGCAGATAATAATCATCTGTCATAAGTAGTCACGCAACCTCTTTTCCAGCCTTTGACCTTGTCTGATAAAAATAAACTCTACCGCTCCCCCATTTTCCCCACGCTAATCTTTCTGGCAACTCAGCTACTCTATGCGCACCCTATTTAAGATGTAAACACATAAGTATACGTAAAACCCGCATAGGGGTAGGCTCAGTCGGCGCGGCGAGCTGCCGCGGTACAGACGCGGGGTGGCGCTACTGTCACCCACTTAAAAAAAAAACACCAAACCACATTTTCATTTTTTTTACAACCTCCACACTTCTCTCCCACAAACCACCAAAATCAGGCCACGAGTGAGTTTCAAAACGCAATGCGGACGGTTATCTAACCCATCTATACCTATATCCTAAACGACATCTTTTTTTTCCTTATTATTCTTTGGTCATTATGGAAACTTGTGTGGTGTAAAGTGATAGATAATCTGTCATGCCTTGGATACGATAGTCGATGTAAGTTCGTAGTAAAATCAATATCTAGTTGTTACATGCTCAGACTCTGTTTGGTTGATTTCATCTCTTACTGGAGATAATAACTGGACAACAAAGAATTTAATATCCTGTTTTAGTTCGAAAAATACATGAAATCAGTAATCATGTCTGTGAAAAAACTTCTCAATTTTTTATTTAGCCGTAAAAGTACTCAAAACATCGTCGTTACGGAAACAGTACTTTTTAAAAGACAAGATTTGTATCTCCTTCTTATTCTAGTTATGACTTATTTAAAAACAAGTAGATGTAATACTGTAACTTAAGCTTTTTAAGAATCTGAATATTTTAAAATAGTCGTTTTTACTTAAAATAACATATCTTTGTTTTTTTGCTTGTAATTCTAATTCTAATTGAACTAAGTACTCATCTCTTCCTAGTTCATAAACATGATCAAATATTTAAGTACTCCAAGCATTTATTATTACTATAAATTAAATTAATATCACTTAATTAATTTATTATACCATTTCCAGTAAACAAAAGCTTGTAGAATTTTGTTTATTCATATACTTCAATTTTCCTTACTGAAACTTGTTTTATTGAATTAACTTCCTAGTAACCCAACAAGTATTAATTAAGTTAATTATTCACGCATGTATGCCTTATCTATCCTTACTAATATTATGAATTCAAAAATAAATCTGTCCGTTTGTCTGTTACGTCTTCCTAGTTGTTTTAGCGTTTTGTACATATTTATAACATTAGTAGGATTAGAATATTATTATCACAAAGCGATATTCAGAAGCATCGTCATTTTCCCATTCCTGTATCATATACTACGTTGGATTCAGTAAACTCCAGTGAAAAAGCATTACCGGTCTCAGGTGTGTTGCTTCGTATGAACTGTCTCGGCTGCGGGCTTTATAACTGTCTGGTGCAAGCAAATTTATTTGTGTTATCTATATTGTATAGTCGACTTTAGCGTTTTACCATTTTTAGGATTTCGTAATTCAAAAGGAAACAATTGAATCTTTATAGGATTACTTGCGTGTGTATCTGTAAGTCTGCCACAGTCAATTTGTTCCAAAATCACGGCATCAAATGTAAATTTGAAAATTACACATACATACCTACTACCTATGTTAAGTGAGTGACTCAGACTTTTATGTGATATAAATTAATGCACTTTTAGAAATAAAAAAATTACGGTGATATATAAAATAAAAAGGGCTTGTTGTAATGAAAATCAAATACCATTTTTATTAAATAATAAGAAAAAAACATTTTTTATATCCAAAACTAAAGGGTTTAAATTATTGAACAAAAATACAGAAAATAGTATACGTACTGCATCTACAGATTACACGAAAACCTATTAAAAAGAAGTCTATGATGTTTGAAGTAACATAGGAAATTTCCGTAATTTTCATACGGAACCCTCTTCATGCCAGTATTTGTCTGTTTTTTATTACCTGTCCTATTATGTCCTATTACCTGTCCTATCCTACAACGAAAATCTATCCTACAAAGCTACTTGAAGGTGAATAATTTGTGACTTTGTTGTTGTGGAAAGTTAGATGTAGCTAGAATAAGTGCGATCATGCGTGTGTGTGTTTGTGTGTGTGTGTGTGAAAGGAAGTTACATACAATTTTTCAAGAGTGTTTTTCGAAAGATGTAAATGATGCTTGTTCTGTAATTTTTGGGAATGATCATGAAAATTCAGTTAAATTCCGGAATTTTATAACTGCTAGCCTAATAATTCAAGCGAGAAAGAGCTAGTCTAATTTTTATACTGATTCATCCAAGTTTAATCTAAAGACGAATTCTAAAATATCTCCTTCTCCCTCTAACCTATCTCAAACATTCAAGTTCGCTAGCACAATTACCGCAAAATTTCAATGGCGATCCGCACCAAATGCCTATTGTTGCCGAATAATATAATTATTTGCCAAGTTTGATTAATCACGGGCCTTAATAAGATTCTGGGGGAAATGCAAAACAATTGAACGTTTTGTTCAAGATAGAACTAGACTATAATAATAATAAAATAAAACGTAATCCTCAAATAAATTAAGTGAGATTTCCACTCCATGGGATATTCCTCTATAATATTTTCAAAAACAAATGCCATCATCAGCATCAACATATTATGAGCCGTAGGACGTAAACTGTTGGACATAGGCCTCCCCCATAGACCTCAAACTCAAACTCACAACATTTATTGGCATCACAACCCCATAAGAGACCTCCAAGCAACTGTGCTTCGGTCATCCGTCCATCTCGTTGGACATCCATTTGGTTGAAAGAAAGAAAAAAAGATTTATTTAGTTCCATCAGTAGGTACCACCGTACGGTAATAAAGACTAAAGCTCTAAAACTAACAATAAAAACTAAGTTACGTGGTGACACGACAGGACAACATAAAGGTTGGAAAACAAATATACTGTGTATTTATTTATTTACACACATTGTATATCATCACCATCGTCATCTCAGCATATTTATATATATTGACGCTAAAATAAATGCTCTGCACCTTCTAGATCAAAATTCGCTAAAGTCTTTAAAATTCGATTATATCTAAGCAGAAGATTATACGTAGTCGTTTGTTGAATTAAACAGTTTTTTTTAAGATCTTAATAGTCCAAGCTCCAGTTGCACGAAACCCCACCTCCAAGGTCAGATCAGAAATGTAATGTAAATGTAGTGTTGTCATTATTATTTTTTTATATGACATATTTATATTGATTTTTTTAATGTTTTTTTTTCTTTCTTTCTTTGACTGATATGTATGCAATTATAAAAGAAAAAAAAACTGAAATTTTGTACGCCATGTGGCAAAACATACAGGGTTCTATATTTTTTATTTTATCATCTCTACATCTATACCTATGTTTGACAAATAAACTATTCTTATTCTTATTCTTCTTATTCGTAATATGAGGTAATTGACCCCATTTTTGGGGCTCATAAAACATGGCTGACCTTGAAACCTGCGGGTTGTTATCTCCAAATGGGTCTCTTTCGATGAGTAAACGTTTCGATCTGCCAGCTTATGATGTAATTTTCGACCAAAATAGCGATACGACGACGAAAATAAAAGTTCTTCCAGGATATTCGATGGCAACCAACTAAAATCCAGTGTTCCTGAGTAGTATCTATCACTGTATTACATTTCTGATCTGCCACCTTGTGAGGTAGGGTTTCCTGCAACGGGAGCATATAGACTATAATCTAATGTCCCCAAAATCACGACATTCAGGTAACTGTGTCTAAATCTGAGGAGAAAGGAAACGGCGCAGCAATTTGCGGCGAGTTTCGTCCTAAAATATTAATTTTCCGATCACATCTGCCGTAATCAGGACTTATTCATTCTTATGAAATGATATTTCGGACGAAAATACTTTATGCATATTTTTGGCTCCCATAATTTTTATTATAATATAATTATATAACTAGATCTAAGCCGCGGCTTCGTTCGCGTGAATAGATCTAGCATTGAATTAAAATTCATCATCACCATCAGCTGGGAGACTTTCCTGCTGAACATAGGTTTCCCCTGTAAAATACCACACTGAACGACAACTCACCACTTGTGTCCACCAGCTGCCCGTAACTCTCACGATGTCGTCCGTCCATCTAGTGCAGTGATTCCCAAAGTGGTCCAGGTGGACCCCCAGGGGTCCACGGGAGACTTGCTGGGGGTCTACGTAGGCGTGAACAAAAAATGGGGGTCCATAAGATGTTAATGGGGTCCACGAAATTTATCTGCTTTGATAGTAAAGAGCCAAAATGTAAGCATAGTTTTTATAAGGGCCTACCTACATTGTTTAAGTACCTAACTAAGCAGATAATATTTTAATAGGGCAAGCGACTGGACAGAACTCAGAAGCGACACAATTTTTATTTTTTGGCGACTTTAAGAATGTGGTAGAAATGTAGCAGCAGGGGGTCCACCGAAACCAGTAAAATTTTGAAAGTGGTCCACGAGAAAAATAAGTTTGGGAACTACTGATCTAGTGACTTGTGAGAGACCAGCCAACGTTTCGTCTTCCGGTTCGTTGTACCACTCGAATACATTTCTTCCCACGACGGTTCTTCTCTTCTTCTTCTTTGTCGTGTCGCTCTTGGCAGAGCGGTCGTGGTCACATTGAGGCCACGACGGTTATCTGTGTTAAAATTACTCGCGGGAATTTAAATTTTCATATAACTCTCGCTTCTTATTCGTAACAATCACAAATTTCTCCTATGCACTACATATCTCAGCTTGTTTGTTTCTTATTTAGTCACTTAAGCAGCGACACTAGCGTTTGTGTCTGTACTCCTGTCCAGTGGGTCTAGCGGTATAGCACGCAGCACGGAATGCTGAGGACCTGGGTTCGATTCCCAGCGCTGGTCTCTTTTTCTGATTTTTCTGTGCGTCTATGTTTCAGTTTGTATTTTAGATATGGATTTTACGGGATGACCGTAAAAGTAACAAAATTTGGAGTTGAAATAAAAAAATACAAAGAGACTCCAAAAACCAATCTTAACTGGATTTTGTGTAAAACCGAATGCAGCAGAAATTACGCGATCAAAAATACGCCGTTCACGACTCAAAACATTGCGCTCGTCTGGCTTCACATTAAATATATTTATTATCCATCCTAAATATATTATAAATATTATGAATCAAATTTTGATATTCTGGCATTATGTTGTACATGGCTTAAAAAACCATGGAGCTGAAGTTCCAACTCCCAAACTTGGAAGTTACTGGAATTCACAAAGTTGGTGATTAGTCAAGAAAGCCGGGCATCTATCAGACGTCACTGGCACCGGTCTGTTCACACAATGACTTATTACACTTAAATTACTTAGCATGCTGTTAGAAGAAAGTTTATAGGAGATTTTTTTTTATAGTTAGCGTAATTTGTGCCACTTTGCCTGTTGTAAAGTTATGTTAATTTAGAAATATTCAATTAAATTCTGAATTTCCCGAAAATCAGTTGAAAGTATTAAAAAATGGAACGTTTTCCTTTCATTCGGCTTAAAAAAACTCAAACTAATGAAACGTACAAAATAACATATTAAGAACCAAGTGAATTGGAGGAAAAACATCGAGAATTTTTTGTAAGTGATTTCATAATCATTATATTAATAATTTGAAATTTGTTAAACATTGGCTAATTAAATGAATAATAATGCCATTAAAATATCATGCGTCGGCCGGGAATCGAACCCGGATCAACTGCTTGGAAGGCAACTATGCTGACCATTACACCACCAACGCATATGATAAAACATGTGTATTTAACAATAATCTATTATGAATACTTTAATGCAGTAGATATTATTGATTCAGCCGAAAAATAATCTTCTCGAGGCCGTGTTAAAATTGACTGTGTATGACATAACATAACATTGTATTGTGAAAAAGTTCTTCAGAAAGTCACAACAAAATTCAACAGTGGTTATGTCATTTTTTTCATGTGTATTTTTTTTAAGGCGGAAGCATTTTATACTTCCACTGAACGTAGCTATTACGTATCTGTATTTATATAAGCGTATACATTATATATTAAACGCGATGGCCGTATCGATATTTATGACTTTGACTGCATGCAAAATGCCAGAGTTGTTATGATTGCACGAAAAGGCCTTGTTCTTAGATTACAATGTTTATTTTCAAATTATAAACATCTAAGTTATTCTGGAAGAAATAACTTTGTTATTACAACGACAAAAAAGTTAGCTCACCCATTTCTTTTTCCTCGAAATTATTTTGACAAACAAAGAAACAGATGTTTCATAATTTGTTTCGGAAGTAAGAGTTTTTATGTTAAGTTTGAAGTGGTTCGAGCTTCTGGTTTAATTCGTAACTCGTTTTCTTGTGTACGCTGTAAGGATGCTTTTAAGTGTTTTGGAACCTTTAGGTAAAGCTCTGCAGACTTCTGTATCTCTTCGTCTGTCCGTCAGTTAACATGGTCTATACCTACTTACAATATATATTTATAATATTCGATGTTATTATTTTTTTACTCTCTATCTAATGTATTTTTACGTGTATCGAATATGTGTAAATAAATGTTTCTATCTCTCTCTCTCTCTCAATACGTTGCATACTAACATTATAATTTATAAAAATCTAAATTTAAAAAACTATTTAGGTTGCAAAACGGCGTCACCCCGTCGAGTCATCATCCATGACGTCGTATTCATGAGCAGCATGGTGTCTTGGAACTGCCGGAATACTCCATCCAACAAAATCTTCCAAAATCATCCAAATCTTCCAGCCAAAAGCAGTACTCGCGGTGGTCTCCATCAGCAGCCGTGATTGCACCACAAACGAGCTTAATTGCATGTAGTGGCGCGACGACAGCGATATCTTCTTCTTAAAGTGCCAGTTCATTACTGGAGGTTGGCTGTTAGCTCTGATTTCTTCCTGTCTTGAGCCATCCGGAACAGTGCTTTCCACTGCTGATCATCAATATCAGCAATAGAACGTCCACTGTAGGACATAGGCCTTCCCCATAGGGCATGTTGCTTCGATTGGAAGCGGTCTGCATCCACCACGAAGCCGCGGCTTTAACCAGGTCATCCGTCCATTTCGTTGCTGGACGTTCTACGCTGCGCTTGCCGATCCGCGATCTCCATTCGAGAACTTTTTGGCCCCAACGGCCATCAGTGCTCCATGCTATAACTCTTATCTCCTGCCCATTGCCACTTCATCTACGTATCTCTTGTTTTCTGTTTCGATCCCGTAGACTCTGCGTAGACACGATCCCGTATATAGACACGGCGTAGAGAAACCCTGATCATAGAACTCGCCAGCTCGCTGAAGAACTCTGAGCCTATTAATAAGGCCTTTACGAGTAGTCTTAGATGTCATTACTGGCAACACACCCTTCGGTCTTGATCCCGGTCCACTCCCTAATATTCCACAGCCATGATTTCATCGACCTTCCAGGGCGCTAATTTCCATGTATTTTGCTCAACAACATTAGTTGCAGTAGCTGCAACGATGTAGCTCACTTTTTGTCTGACCCTGACTGAATGCTCCTCTCATCCATTCAAAGGTTGACTGGTAGAGATCCCTTAAACGGATTAGTTCACCTTTGTACATGTATTTCATTGTTTGTCAATTGTGTTTGTTTACTTATTTTGTACAATAAAGAGTTTACATACATACATACATACATAAGTTTCGGGGATTTCTATGGGATCTTATAAAAGTTCCGATAATTCTGCCAAACCTAATGGCACGAGCGAAACCGGAGGCAAAGGCTAAAGACTAGGCTACCTGAAGCCTCGAAATACGGAATGCATTGAAATTCCGGTTATATCCGGTTACACCCGGTTTAATCCGACCTGTGCCGGATAAAGGCCCGGTACAAGTGAATGTGAATTAATCCTTCAATCTGATTGAATCAGTCGGGACCGAATGATTTGTAGACTAGTGCGATTGATTGAGTGGAATAAATCACGGATTATTATGGCTTTTATTGTGACTGAATTATTATTTTGTATGTGTTAAATTACTCAGAGCACAGATCGCACAATACCTACATAAGTACTAAGTTTATGTTCGTCTCAATGATGGACAATGCCTCCTCTTACAATGAGAGGGTTTGGGTTTGTAACACGGGCTCTGGTCAGAACGTTGAATTGCTTCGCAGATGCAAGCCAATTCCCTCGCGATGTTTTTATTATCATCATCATAATCATCATCCCAGCTAAGCTAAACGGTTTTTTTTATATATTGGCTCTTATGTAACGAACTTTAGACTGAAGACGAGGGGGTCACGCCTAAATATAATTCATTTATCTAAGTAATCATTTGTCTTTTGTCGAACTACATTACTTAATCTCAATCGAAACTATGAAAATAAAGATTGGGTTATCGATTCAGTAGTTTATGATTAAATTGGCTGTGACATACGGACAAACACAGACAGACAGGCACCTACTATAAGAATTCCGTGATTTCCTATTGGGGTAAGTACAGAACCATAAAATACAAAAAACGCCATAATGTGATCATTTCGCTACAAACAATTACAGGCACAGACAAATGTCATTCCAACTTCACAAAAGAATAGACAAATCTGAACCCCTAATAACATCATATCAAAACAGCGTCTCGCTAACGAAACGAGACCAAAGAAAATGCATTTCGTTCCAACATTTCACAAGAAAACCTCAGAAAACCTTAATACCCTGCTATTTTACAAGAAAATAGAATAAAATATCGCGGATGCTCCATTCCAGTCAATTTGTGAGCCCCGGGGGAGCGCATAACTCAATATTTGTCTCTGTCCCGCATTTGCGTAATGCGCATGCGAGGTGACATAGCTATCTCACTCCGGGTAATCTAGTAGACGTCGGAGCACCTTTCTTTTTATGTGACCCTGGTACATCAAATTTGTTTTAAGGAGGCATACGATCTTGGAAACCGCGCGCGGAATATCAGTACAATAGGAATAAAATTATAAAATATTTTTAAACCTATATGGGAAAAGGACTACATATTTTCGAAGGAACATCTTCAACAGAATCATCATTCATCGTTTGCAAAAACTGCAACATAGTGACTAGTACCTGGGGGACCGAGCTTTGCTCGGGCTAAAACTCGATGATAAACGTTTTTCCAGAGATCAAGCTAGATCAATTTTATCATCCCCGAAAACCCCCACATACCAAATTTCATCGAAATTGTTGGAGTCGTTTCTGTCTTTGATTCTGATTATATACTTACAAGAATTGCTCGTGTAAAGGTATTAGATAGATATGTATAAATACTGTCTGAAATACAAAAGTTACCCGACGACCCATTATTTACGACGAATTTAAGAAAATTGCTAGCGATGGGTAGTTGACTTAGAAATTTGATTTCTCATTGCTCTCAGGAGTTCCGACTTAAGTTCAGATGCAGTGAATAATGTTTTGCCATCGAATTCTGTAGGAAAAGTTCATATTTATCTCATGCTTTCTCAACTAGCTTACTGAAGCTAGTTGAGAAAACAAGATAATACGAACTTAACCGACAAAATGCGATGGAAAAAAATCACTAGATCAGTATTTAAGAGGGTTTATGCCTGCTGAGCTGGCAACGTTGCATTTTTGTTAGTTTTTCTCGATTATTCCATAAAAATTGATTGAAAATTAATAATGTTGTCTGATAGAACCCTTCTTAATATATAAGTTATTGTTTCTACTCCAATAATTATTCGTTATAGACTTTTATTTTCTTTAAAAACCGGTCATAAACATTAATCGTTTTCAAGGAATATAAAAGTCTATCACGAACAATTATTATAGTAGACACATTAACTTATATATTAAGAAGTGTTCTAACAGACAACATTATTAATTTTCATTCAATTTTTATGGAATAATCGAGAAAAACTAACAAAAATGCAACGTTGCCAGCTCAGCAGGTATAAACGCTCTTAAAATTAATTTCAGTTAGATATTTCCACGCGTTCCTGTGAAAAAACGGACGGAACGAAACGACAACAAAGTAATCCTGTTAAATGTTTTTTTTTTGTCAACTGAGTCATGAAACCCTAATTTCTTTTGTTTTATTGTTCTTCGATCAATCGTAACAATGGTACAAATTAATTTGAATGCTAAACAATCGAAACCAAATTCACTAATTTTTAATAGCAGCCTGTATCAATATGAAATAAACTTTTATAAAATAGTCTTTTGTTTTCACGGAACTTAATACGAAACAAGGCTCAATTGTTTTAGGACGCTGAATAAAAGTAATTATAACGTTTTTTATTGAATTTAAAGCTTTATTCCTAAGGTTTGTATTGTGACTGAGAGGTCTAGATTTTTATTTAATTTTAAACTAACCACCGACTGACCTCTGTCTTACCTGTGCCCATAGTGTTAGTTTTCGGTTACAAAATACGTCTCGATCGCGTTCGCGTTAAAATCTCAATTTGTATGGAAACACGAACAGCGCCTCTAGCGGAACGTTTGCGATGTTCGTGTTTCCATACAAATTGAGATTTTAACGCGAACGCGATTGAGACGTATTTTGTAACCAAAAACTTACACTAAGGGCACTGCTGTGTTATTGATTATCGCACTCCGAATGACAATCGTTTTCACCAATTCTTTATAACACACGGTAAAGGAAGAGGATAGAAAAAGCTATGACATTTTTGATACAAGCATTTTGTAACTGTACATTTTTATTGTCCTCTTACTCGCATTCTGGCTACTCGTAATTTACATTTCTGTACAGTCAAGTGCAAAAATATCGACACAGTCAAAGTTAAAAAAATATGTATATACGACCTTAGCATTAAGTGCATAAAGTCGTGTATACTTGTACATTTTTTTGGCCGTTTGTAATCTTTGCACTTGACTGTACCAAATTTCAAGTCGATGCCATTAACCATTGAGGAGTTCTTGACGATCCTGGTCGGACCACCAGGATGTCACTACCGGATTGTCGTATTGTCACCAGATTTAGATAAAGAAAGAAAGGTTTATTTTGGCTCCATAAGTACCACCTAAAACTAAGACTAGGACTAGCACTAAAACTATGTTACTTGGTGACACCACAGGATACCAAAAAGGGTCTCCACTCAGCATGTGTTGCCGCACATTATGTGCAGTAACGCTGGTTTTCTGTGAAGCCCAAACATGCATTTACAGTAGCATACTAAATTTTATGTCAATCTGACTACCAGAAGTGGGTCATGTTCAGTTGCAAAAAAAAGGCTGGTAAAATGCTTGCATATTCTTTTACAGGGCACTCTCTCAAATGACAATCACGTAAATTATCCATCTATCGTCATTGGGAGACAGTTCTGCCAGTTCATCTAACCCTAGTACGTTTGACATGTGTCATTGGATATTAGACTTCGTGTCTAAGCATACTGTACCAAAGTTCCATGACTGACATTCCGTTTGCCTTTACTTGCCCGAATTTCATTTGCCCGAATTCCATTGCCATACCAACGTTTGCCATAAAATATATAGAACCGTGCTGTTTCAAGATTTTTTTTAATGTCATCATATATGCAGTAGGTTAGGTTAGGTTTGTTTAATATTAACTCTGAAGAAATTACTATTTCAGAAATAAATTACTTTATGGCAAATGAAAATTCTAGAAAACGATACATTCGAAAATAAACAAACTATAGAGAACCCTGCCAACACATTTGGCTTATATAGCATACCACAAGCACGGAAATAAGGAAGCCAATTTATAAGGAAACAAAAAGTTGGAAAACCTCCGACTTTGTCACTTCAAAGTTCAATATCCCAAAAACGTCTGAACCGATTTTCATAAACATGCCTAAGAACCATTGCTAGAAAATCTGCTTTCAAATAAAAATAAACTGCATTCAAATCGGTTCACCGTTTAAGAGCTGCGGTCAACTTATAACCCCTCTTTTGCGTCGACGGTAAAAAAGAGGGGTGTTGTCAGTTTGACGCTAGTGTCTGTCTGTTTGTCTCTGGTTCATAGCTCTCATACGGATGTACAATTTCGATACCTCCAATTTTTTAACGTAAAAGCGTCAACATTTTTTAACTCCCAACGCAAAAAGAGGGGTGTTATAAGTTTAACCGCTATGCGTGTCTGTCTGTCTGTCTGTGGCATCGTAGCTCTTAAGCGGGAGGAGCGGATTTTTTTCAATTGAAATCAGGTTTTCTAGATATGCTTAATCTGTTATTGAACTTTGAAGTGACAAAGTCGGGTTCTTCAAACTTTTTGTTGGTTAGTTGAGATATTGAACTTGAAATATCAATGTCGAGGATTTGTCAACTATTCTAAGTTAGGTTATTATTTCTTCGAATGTATCTTTGTTGCTTGATAAACCAAACTCTGTGGAAGAATATGGAAGAAATTTAATGGTGTATGTGAAATATTAAATGTTATTGTACTGAATAACTCACGTCTTAAATCGAGTATAGCTCGACATGTTTCGGGCTAAGTGCGCGTGTTGCAACAGCCGCTGAGTCGCTTTGCTCCTAGGAAGAAGGGCTACGAATTAGCCTGAAACGGGAACGCCAAAGTTCGCATACTCTTCGCAAGTCATACCGTAATTTTTGTCCGAATCATCGTTTGTCATAAAAAAAAACCCAATTAAACCTTACATTTTTCTGTTTTTTTTTAAATGGTCACCTATAGAAGACTATAGTTTAAGTTAGGTTTGTTTTATAACAATTCTGAAAAATTTATGGATTCTGAGAAAAAAGAGTTATGGCAAACGATCATTCTGAGAAACATTACATTCGGACTTTCAATAAGTATGTGAGCCGATATGAACCCGCCTAAAACAAGTAGAGCTAAACTCGATTTAAGATGAGAGTTATCCGTTACAATATCATTTAATATGAATGAGTCTCACGGCAGTTTCATGGTGTATATGCTGCAGGTGGTAGGACCTTGTGCAAGGTCCGCCCGGATTGCTACCACCATCTTGCTCGCTCATCCTGCCGTGAAGCAGCAGTGCTTGCATTGTTGTGTTCGGCGTGGAGAGTAAGACAGCCGGTGCAATTACTGGCACTTGAGGTATCCCATCTTAGGCCTCTAGGTTGGCAACGCATCTGCAATACCCCTGATGTTGCAGATGTTTATGGGCGGTGGTGATCTCTTACCATCAGGAGACCCACATGCTCGTTTGCCATCCAGTCGAATAAAAAAAAAAAAAATGAAGTTCCCAATCACACTGGGTTGCGTAGGAACTACAGTTATTTAGTTTTTCCACTTTATTGGGCAATTTTCCCATGTGTTGAGGTGTTATTTGTCAGTAGTAAAACTATGGGCGGGTCGTAAAAAGAGTTCGCGGTGACAACCGGCATTATGGTCGCGCCAAGTGAACCGTAGGGACGAGGCAGTCTTTATGGTGTACCACAACGACGTGTTTTTTTACAAGCTTTTATTTAGTCACCTGTCCGTTGTCTGTATGTCTGTCTGTCTGTAATCAAATCTTGCAAGTTAAATTTAACCAACTTCCAGTACTCAGATTGGTTTGAAATTTGGAATACTTATGTAAATCGTGTGACAATACAATAATCTAGTAGCGACATCCTGGTAGTATAGCCAGGATCGTCTCCGCAGGACGGAACTCTTCAACCGTTAATAGCATCGACTTGAAATTTGGTATACTAATGAAGTTTGGGTGACAATGCAAGTACAGTCAACAAAATGTACAGTCAGCAAAAAAAGTTTCTATAAAAATGATTTTTTATGGTATAGTTATTTTTATTCGACTGGGTGGCAAATGAGCAAGCGGGTCTCCTGATGGTAAGAGATCACCACCGCCTGTAGGCACCTGCAACATCAAGGGGATTGCAGATGCGTTGCCAACCTGGAGGCCTAAGATGGGATACCTCAAGTGCTAGTAATTTCACCGGCTGTCTTACTCTCCACGCCGAAACATAACAGTGCAAGCACTGCTGTTTCACGGCAGGATTAGCGAGCAAGATGGTGGTAGCAATCCGGGCGGACCTTGCACAAGGTCCTACCACCTGCAAAAAATTGTTCGTTTACCACAATAATTTTAGCACGACTCTGCACATATATATTTATATATATAAGAGGGGCATGAGCATGCGGGTCACCTTTTGGAAGCAATCACCGCCCCATGGACACCTGTCAACACGAGGGGTTGTCACTGCAGATACGTTGCCGGCCCTTTGTGAGACTGATAAGCTCATTTTATTGTTTTAATCTAACACTATATAAGTGATTAAGTCGCGAAATATACCTATTAGATACATGACCTTGTAGGTATTATCGATATTCTGTCAAAATCTTACAATCAAAGTACTAGAACAACACTAGTGCAGGTGTCGCAGTGCGGTATATAGTCGATAAATCTATTCGGGCGATGGTGTGGCTCTAGTGATATCGCGTTTTATGTCATAAAGCTTTTCGCTGCAAAGTTACTATTTATAATAATGCCGGTACAGTTGGTGAGTTGTGGGACAATCGAAACGACTTTGATTAAAACCTATGACATTATACTACCTATCAGGGCGCAGTGACCTTAAGTCTTGGCCTCCAACACCAGTACCCTTAGTGTAAGTTTTCGGTTACAAAATACGTCTCGATCGCGTTCGCGTTAAAATCTCAATTTATATGGAAACACGAACATCGCACACGTTCCGCTCGAGGCGCTTTCGAGCCATGCTTACTGTCTCGAGCCAGCTCTTGCGAGCTTTCGACCCTGAGATCCAAAAGGTACATTGGTAACATGCTAAATTCTGGCGTCAGTTCTGTCAATCAATCTAGACGTGGGGAAAAGCGTTACATTTTGATATCAGTGACTGACGATCCCGTTCCAAAAAAGTCACAGTGAAAAGTCTTCGTGACTTTGTCACGCCTGTTACTCGTGTCACTGCCTGATATTTGTGACACGTCACGGTCCTGTAATGAACGTTTTTTTGTCACACGATATTTCAACGTGACTATGTCACGCTTGTTACTCGTGTCACTGCCTGATATTTGTGACACGTCACGGTCCTGTAATGAACGTTTTTTTGTCACACTGATATTTCACCGTGACTTTGTCACGCCTGTTACTCGTGTCACTGCCTGATATTTGTGACACGTCACGGTCCTGTAATGAACGTTTTTTTGTCACACTGATATTTCACCGTGACTTTGTCACGCCTGTTACTCGTGTCACTGCCTGATATTTGTGACACGTCACGGTCCTGTAATGAACGTTTTTGTCACACATATTTCAACGTGACTATGTTCACGCGGTTACTCATTCAGATAAATTTATAAATGCGAAAGTATGTGTTGTGTGTTTGTCCTGCTTACACGTGAACGGAGCGACGGAGACCGTGATTTTTGGAATAGTTGAGCCAGAGAGACATAGGCTACTTTTTATGCCGGAAAAAATGAACAGTTGTCGAGGTAACAACGAGCGATAACCGTATTCCGTGCGAACGAAGCCGCAGGCAAAAGCTAGTTATATATAACATTGCGTAGTAACTACTATTATTGTTTTGTTTTTTTTTTTTAATTAATTGTCACTTGTTTGTATATTGTTCCCAAGACTACTAATTAAGCTGTGACATTGATATTTTGTTGTCACAGAAGAAAATTGTATATTATTATAAATTATAATATGTTTATTAAACTATATCTGGGTTCTCACAAACACTGCAACATATTAATTGCTTGCATTCTGGCAGCGGTTCGGGCTGCAATGCGTCAACCGATCCAAATTCAATACAAGCCAGTCGGTTCTATGCATAATGTATGTGCATCAAATGCATTAAAATCATACATTTGGTTATGGCCTGTAATAACTTGAATCAGTTCTTGTTAAAAATATCATTTTTAAAACAAGCTCATTTTTGCTGTCTGTACTTTTTGTTGACATTAATTGTATTGTCGTCTAAATAATATTTTCCGAACCAAATTTCAAATCGATGCCATTGAGGAGTTGCTTCGTGCAGAGACAATCCTGGCCGGACTACCAGGATGTCACTGCCAAATTATTGCACCTAGCGGCAACAGATTTACTTATTACCTTTGCCAAAATTTTGAAGCAAACTGACCACTGGCAGTGGATCAAATTCAGTTGCAAGATTTGACCCGTACATATACATAATATACATACATAGCAAGTTAAATAAAAGCTTCTCACAAAGCGGCAATTCGATTTTACCCAATTGTACCCAAAGGGTAAAAATGGAAACCCTATAACTAAGACATCACTGTCCGTCTGTCCGTCCGTCTGTAACCAGACTTTATCTCATGAACCGTGATGTTAGACAGTGAAATTTTCATAGATTATGTATGACTGTGGCCGCTATAACAACAAAGACTAAAAACAGGATAAAATAAACATTTAAGGGGCTGCCATACAACCAAACGTATGTGATTTTTGCCGTTTTTTGCTAATGCCTAATGAATGTTGTATAGATGGTACGGAACTCTTCGTGCGCAGGCCGACTCGCACTTGGCCGATTCTTTGTTTCAAAAATAAGAACAAGGTACTTATGTAAAATTAAATTTCAAATTTACCTAGAGCTTTGCGGTGAAGAAAAACAGTGAAATCTTGAGAATTAAGGTGTATGTAAAGTTCCCGATCCCCCACTGGCCTGCGTGCGAACTGTGACCAAGCCCTCTCATTTCGAGAGGAGGGTGCTCTGCAGTGGGACGTAAATGATGAAATGATAATGAATGAAAATTTCAGCTGAACAAATAATAAGAATTGATCAAATTAATGATG